>NC_081769.1:678793-966293 GCF_963082965.1 Carassius carassius | reverse complement strand
ATTTATTTTATTTTCATTCTGTGCGTCCTTTGTTCTGGTTTGAGGCTGAATACTTTCATGCAACTAAGAAAATACATAAGCAGAAGCTCAGTCGGACTCATAACCTTCCCAAGGGTATTTTGTATCCAGTCCTCTTATAAGAGGTCACGTTTCCCAGAATCCGGTTTACATTCCAGTGTCACAAAAGCAATGCACTGCAATTTCCTGACCCGTAATCCCCCTCTGGTCAACTGGAATAGAATGACCTTTTCTGCCGATTGGCTTGCACCTTCATTATAAAGGATGACAATCAAAATCTCCAGCACTTTTTATAGACACTGAATTTATGTGGTTCTCGGAGTCCCAGAGTGACAGAGAAAGAGAGAAAGTCTGGAAGTGTGTCTGAGTGACTGAGAGAGAGAGAAATTCCCTCATGAACACACTCTCCTCTGCTGTTTCTGAGGGTCTTTTCCAGACCACCTCTCCTCTCTGCTGCTAATGTAACAATGCTCTCTGTGATTTCATGAACCTGAGCCACAAACCACAAAGTGCAGCGTGCGTGTGTGTGTGTGTGTCCTTGGCTGACCTCACTTCTTGAGTTCAGCTTGCTTTGCACACTATTTCACACACACACACACACACACACACACACACACACACACACACACACACACACACACGCATGTCTCTCAAAACACTCAAATGTATGCGTGTCCTCTTGTCATTTTATATATCAACAACAACAGCATTTATAAATGTATGCAGTGGAAACTATATTGAAGCATTTACAAAAAGTTAACATGCAAACCTAAAAAAAACTAAACTTACATTTCTCATAGTGTCATAGTGACTGACACTACCGTTCAAAGGTTTGGGGTCAGTAATATTTATCCTTTTATTTGATCAAATACACATTCAATTCATCAAAAGTGACAGCTAATACATTTATAATGTTACAAAATATTTCTGTTTCAAATAAATGCTTTTCTTTTGAACTTTCTGTTCATCTGTGAATCTTGGAAAATAAAATGTATCAGTTTCCACAAAAAACAGTGTTCAACATTGATAATAATCAGAAATGTGTCTTGAGCAGTAAATCATCATATTAAAATGATTTCTGAAGATCATGTGACACTGAAGACTGGAGGAATGATGCAGAAAATACAGCTTTTTTTTACTCTTTACTTTATTTTTGATCAAATAAATGCAGTTTCTAAGAGCAGAAGAGACTGAAAAAATCTTACCGAGCCCCAACATTTGAACTGTAGTCTTTGTTAGATCTCCATGAGAGACGCACTGTGATCGTTGACTGTTGAATGCATATGTTATGACACTATTGATTTCTTATTGATCTTAATTGATTCCTGTAGTGTTGAGAGCTCACTGTATTAAACAATGGCACGCATTGGTTTTCTCATTTAGCAAAGCATTTATTTTCTTTCTTCTTTAATGAGGCTATCATTTTTGTATGGAGTAGATAAAAGGTTGAATTATCACTTAAAAAATAAATAAAAAATAGGCCTTCAGAAACCATAAAGGTAATATTATACATTATATAAATTTAGTAATAACACAATAGCCTAGTCCTGTGCTCAGCACATCTATCAAGCTCATATGTTCATGTCAGAAGCTGATGTCATGTGTGTGCTGTGAGCCGTCAGAGTGTTCTGGACAGAAGGATGCTGTTTTAAAACATGTAATGTTGTGCTGAGCCAGCTGAGCTGTGCTGCACAAACACAGGCAGAATCCTTTCTTTAATAAACCTGTCCTTCCAATCAAAGAGCTATGCTTCATATATGGTCACAAAACATGTTCTTAATAAACAACAAACAGAGATTTAACAGCAAAGAGCAGGACATGTTCTCATTCCAGCACATATATTCATTTTATCATCAACTGTCAAGCTGACACACTCTTTCAGACCACATCCAGTTACTTAGCAGATTGTCAAAAATATGTCCCTCTTGAATCAATGGATCAGCACCTTCCTCAGAATCCTCTTAACAGTAGACTCATTTGTCACAGACACTTCAGGTTAATTACCGGCCATTAGTTCAGGTAGTGTCAAACACATCGATCGTTATTCAAATGCAAAACAATACATAAGTCATTTAAAAAAGTGAAAACATTGTCTAATGAAAATCTTGTGTTCTACTGAGCTTGTTTAAGATATCCTGTACAAGGCAGTATATTGAGATGTTTCACAGGCCAAACGAAAGCCTTTAATAACAATGTTTAAATTCTGGATGAACATAGTAAAAATGCCCAATCTCAAATAACGCAGCAAAATATGCCACTTTGAGTTACTTAAAGTAAGCCTGGACATTCACTAAACATATTTTCTGTTGCAAAAGAAAAGAAAAAAATAAGTTTTGGAATTGAACCATTTCTTTAAAAGCAATTGTGTACAGATAGCAACAAACCACACAGATATCTCTTTACCACAGTGTATAACTTGAATGACCAATCAAAAATGAATAAAATTTCTATAAAATGTTCTGATAAGCTAATGTTTTTTTATGTTTTTTTTTTTTTATTATTATTATTGTTATTTCATTATTGTTATAAGCTTATGTTCTTTTGTAGGTTTATTTAAAAAAAAAAAACATAAGATTATCAGAACATTATATATTTATATGTTCTGATAAGCTTATGTTCCTCTTCAGGAACTTGAGCTGCGTCGAATCGCTACGGGGAACGCGTCTAGCATGAGGGACTCTGAATATCGTGTGTAATCAGTCCAATGGAAGAGCGTGACGTCTCGGGCGGGGTGACGTAAGCGTCCAGGAAGCTATAAAAGCACATGCCACGCAGCTGGCTTCAGCTTCTCGTCTTTCAGCAAGCGCTCTGTGTGTGCATGTCATTCTGTCTTGTCAGTCTTATTTAATGTTGTTTGTCACTATTAGCTCCTCAAAGAGTAAGCATTAGTCAAAGAGCAAAGCTAAGATGACACATCTGAAAGGCAAATCCAGATCGCGTATCAGATTGTGTGTTCCTCTCTACGTCACGAGTGGGGATACACAGTCTGTGCGCAGTCTGCCTGGGATCGAGGCACGCTGTTTGGCTCTTGAGGGAGCCGACTGCCTGCACTGGTACAAGCCAGTGTGGACGCTTCGATCCCGGAGGACTCTTCTCGAGAGGGAGTCTTCTCCAGCGTTCCTCGCAGTGTCTGTCTCGCTTTTGCCGAGGCGGAGCTGCGCCTGCATTCGCTGGGTTCGCAGATAGCTCTGCTGGAGGGTATGGAGACGGGTGCATCCCTATCTCATACCTCACCAGCCAGATCTGCCGATCTCCAGGTTTGGAAGCCCGAGTGTTGCGGTCCTTCCACCTGAGTGATGGCCGTGATGCACAGCCTTTCTTTCTCCGAGGAGAAACGGAGGGCGTCGATGAGCTTGCAGTTGCACAAACATAAGCTGCATAAACATCAGTTGCACAGACAACAGTTGCACAAGCATCAGTTTCACAAGCATATTATGCCTAAACTTAACTATAACGAGCAGCATTAATGAGGAGCGCAGCTCACACAGTCATCTCTCAAAAAAAATAAGGGGGCTGATTGTGCTTTTCGCATATCTGGGGTCGGGTTGAAGACGGCTCTGCCTATCACCACCCGTGTTCCCTAGATCTAGAGTTCGTTCTCGAGGTTCGGAAGCATGCAAAGCGGTTCCTTCCCCCTCTGTGAACTCGCAGCTGCAGCTACTTATCTCCAAAGAGATTAATACTGTTTGTGTGACTAAGCGGCTCGCGTGCTGCCGAGGCAACGCGTGTATTACATCATTTTCAGTTTCGATGTGTATCTTACCAAACCAGACCATCTTTACTCGTCTGATTGGTTAACTACATTAATTCTGAGGAATTAAATGCAGTATTTATCTGACTATGAGAAGTTAGATATGAATTGTATCAACAAGGCAGACCGTGGTTACTCATCTGATTGTTTGTTTGCATTAAAATCTGAGGAATATATTGACATTTATCTCACTCTGAGAAATTATATATACTGGAGGGGCTGCTGGGCGGGAGCAGCCCTCTCAGTATATTGTCAGAGCGTTGCCGCCTGTGCTCCCCCGCGTCAGGACCGGAGGCCGAAGCAACACTCTGAACCAGGGTTTTCCCAGCCTAAGGCGGATCTGAGGGCCGTACTTCAGGCTGGGAGGTCCTAGACCCTCCAACCCTGCCAGAGTTCCAGGGCGCAGTGGCCTCCAGCGAGCAATGTCCTCAGTATTTTCCGCCTGCGTGCGTAGCAGAGCTGAGATGCTCGCCACCCCTTCGGGGGCCTCTTACACCAAAGGTCAGTCTCGAGAGACTGATTCCCTGAGTAGATTATTTAGTAGAGTGGAAACTACTGCCAAATGCCAATGGGTTCTGCGCACAGTAGAAAAAGGCTACCCTATTCAGTTTGGCTCTCCACCGCCGAGATTCAATGGGGTTACTCCGATCTTAGTTAGCCCAGAGCAGCCTCTGGTTATGGAACAAGAGGTGAAAACCCTATTAGGGGAGGAGTCCATCGAGGTGGTCCCTTGTCAAGACAGGGAGTCTTGGTTCTACAGCCGGTATTTCATAGTTCCAAGAAGGATGAGGGTTGCATCCGATCATTGATCTGCGGGTCTTAAATCGATCAGTTATGAACCTTAAGTTCAAAATGCACGATCATGCATGTTGTAGCTCAAATCAGATCCGAGGACTCGTTTGTCACAATAGATCTCAAAGATGCATACTTCCACATATCCATCCTTCCACAACACAGGAAGTTTCTGAGGTTCACTTTTGGGGGCGAAGCTTACCAATATCGAGTACTTCCCTTCGAACCTTGCACTCGCACGTTCACGAAATGTGTAGATGCGGCTCTGGTTCCTCTTTCCATGCAGAGCATCCGCATTCTCAATTATATCGATGATTGGTCGATTTTAGTTAAATCAGAGCAGGTGGCGGTTCGACATCGAGATGTCGTTCTCACACATATGGGGGAGCGGGGTTTGAGACTGAACGCCAAGAAGAGTGTACTTTCTCCAGTCCAGAGAACGACCTTTCTAGACGTAGTGTTGGATTTGACCAAGATGCAGGCACGTGTGTCCCCTGCTCGTATAGAGTCAATTCTCATGTCAGTCAAAAGAGTCAATGAAGGCCAGTCACTCACTGTCAAACAATTTCAGAGATTGTTGGGTCCGATGGCAGCTGCGTCCAAAGTGATACCTCTTGGCCGGCTGTACATGAGACCCATACAGTGGTGGCTCATGACCAAGGGATTTTCCCCAAAGGGCAATCCACTTAGAACTGTCAAGGTCACGTGGCAATGCCTCCATGCCTTGGACATGTGGAAGAGACCTTGGTTCTTTAATCAGGGCCCGGTGCTGGGAGCTCCTTGTCGCAGTGTAATACTAGCGACGGATGCATCCCTCACTGGCTGGGGTGCGGTCATGAGTGGCCACCCTGCCCGCGGTCTGTGGAGCGGTCGCCATCTGACATGGCATATCAATTGTCTAGAGATTCTAGCAGTTTATCATGCACTAAAGCACTTCCTCCCAGACCTGAGAGTTCACCATGTGTTGGTGAGCACCGACAACACATCGGTGGTCTCTTATATCAACCACCAGGGAGGTCTGTGTTTGCGCCCCTTGTACAAGCTGGCGCACCAGATACTTGTGTGGTCCCAGGGCAAACTCCTTTCACGCAAAGCAGTGTATATTCCTGGGAAATTAAATATGGGAGCAGACTTACTGTCGAGGCAGTGGCTGAGGCCCGGGGAATGGAAACTTCAGCCCGAGGTGGTGAAACACATATGGAGAATTTTTGACAAAGCTCAAGTAGACCTCTTTGCGGCTCAAGAGACATCATAATGTCCCCTTTGGTTCTCTCTAGTTCATCCAGCTCCTCTAGGACTGGACGCTATGGTACAGACCTGGCCGAGTCTTCGTCTGTACACCTTTCACCCTATTGCTCTGCTCCCGGGAGTTCTGGCGAGAGTACCTCATGGTGCAGAGACCGCCAGCTTGACCCAGCTAACTGCCCAGTTGGTACAGTTCTGGAGTTACTGCAAGCCAGGTTCTCTGCAGGGTTGACCCACTCCATGCTGAAGGTTTACATGGCGGCCATTGCAGCCTACCATGTCCCTCTCGATGGCCAGTCTTTGGGAAGACACCCCTTAATTACATGTTTCCTCCGTGGTGCGCTGAGGCTGAGACCTCCAGTACGGTCCCGTATTCCCCCGTGGGACTTGGTTGTGGTGTTAGAGGCTCTTTATAAAGCTCCATTCGAGCCAATACAAGATATATCAGACAGACATCTGACCCTCAAAACTACCTTTCTGTTGGCTATTACCTCTCTGAGGAGAGTTGGAGATCTTCAGGCCCTCTTAGTGGCCCCTACTTATCTTGACTTTGCACCTGGCATGACCAAAGCGTTCATATACTCTCGAGCGGGATATGTTCCTAAGCTTTCCTCTATCACACCACAATCTGTAGTGCTGAAGGCCTTCTGTTCTC
This sequence comes from Carassius carassius, assembly GCF_963082965.1. Taxonomy (NCBI): domain Eukaryota; kingdom Metazoa; phylum Chordata; class Actinopteri; order Cypriniformes; family Cyprinidae; genus Carassius; species Carassius carassius. Next base: position 959,832 of record NC_081769.1, on the reverse strand, counting down.
CTCCCTTTCGGGAGCCTGACCAAGAGAAGCAAAATTGTATGAGTTTGAGCACTGGACGCATATGTCCACAGAGTAGTAGTAGTAGTAGCCCTTTATTGTCACTAGTCACAAGTACCAGCAAAATTAGCCATCAACCTGTCCATACATACACAACATACATACAATTGTGTAGACAGAACAGGAAGACAGGGAATTGAGGAAGAAATACAGCATGACATTAGAAAAGTGAGGAGAAAAAAAACAACAACACCTATACTATGCTCCTTTTGGGAGTACAGTATGGGAACATGAAAAAACACCTCAGCAACAAAAGCCCATACACCACATACTCATACACAAACACACGACTTTGCAACTGGGGATGGAAATTGGGGGGGTTGAGGTAATCCAGTGCAGGCAGCAGTCATCCTACCCTGCAGCTAGAAAGCGCTGGTTACGGACCCGATGACAGACTGGTGTACAAAGCGGTGAAGGCGAGGGATGGGGGTGGGGAGGTGAGTGCATATCTGTATATATACATATATATGTATATATATGTGTAAGAGTTTGTGTATTTGTAGGCCTGGAGAGTTGCGATTCTCTCTAGGTGCCTCAGTCCGCAGATTATACAGCGTCACAGCAAGTTGCCATGGAGACAGCCTTGGTCAAGTCCTAGACAGAGTCAACAACAATCAGCAGGTGTCTTGTGGGAAACGGGTTGAGGAACGCAGAGCGTCTCGCTGCCATGCTTTCCAAGGGGGAAATTTGTTATCCAGCCAAGGCCAAGTTGGGAGTGGAGCCGAAAGAAGATAAGATACCAGTTGTTTTGGTCTAGTAGCCGCATTCCAATTTAACCGTCACTATGATTGTATTTTTTGGTCTCCAAATCCTCCAATTTCCTTTCCAAAGCCGTGAGCTTTACCTTGATGTTATCCATATTGCGGTTAATAGTCTCAGTCTCAATGCTGACTGCTCTGCCCACTGCTTCAATCATGACGGGCAGCCTTGTGAGGCTTTGAATTTTCCGATAACCCAGGGCAAAGCCTAATCCAATCTGCAGAAGACCTGTTATCATGGTTCCGAATAGGTAGATGTCTTCAATGTCCTCCACGGAAAGAGCTGCCAGACACACGACCCGCCAATTTGCCCACGCGTCCAATTCGCCCACGCGTGTAGCCAGCTGTAAATGTTCCGGCAGGGCAGTCAGGTTCCCCCGAACCCAAGCTCCTCGTTGAGAAGATGGTGTCAATTTCGTTGAGAGACCAATTTATCAAATCCATGTTTCAGTTTAGGAAAGCAGTGCAGAGAGAGTCTCTCAAAGTAGGCGAGACAAGAGACAGGTGAAGCAGGTAAGGCAGGGGAGGAGAGGAAAGAAATGCGACCGCCTCCGTTGAGAGCTGAAGTAGTAAAGCTACCCTTTGGAGAAAATCGGACCAATTGCTTGTATGCTACCGTCCCCCCAAGAAGGGCTTTCCTGCATCTAAGCAGACTATTAGTCGTTGGATAGTTGAGACTAGCAACGCCACCTATGAGTCCTCTGGTCTTCCCCAGCTGTCGGGAGCCAAGGCTCACTCTACACGGGGTATGTCAGCCTCCAAGGCCTTTCTAGCAGGTGTGTCCATGTTGGACATCTGCAATGCTGCGGGGTGGTCCACGCCTTCCACTTTTGCTAAATTCTATGGCTTAGATATGCCAGACACTCCAGGCGCTTCAGTCCTCTCGTCCGAAGCTGTGCTCTTCGGATACACACCAGGCAGGGATTTGGTAGTCTGGCAGTGTGGGTACATCGTTCTCCGTAGCGCTTCGATGCAGCTTGAGTTCCTAAAGATGAACGTCTCTAGGTAACGCATGTAACCATAATTCTTCGAGGGAACGAGACGCTGTGTCTCGAGGCCATACCCCCGGCACCCCTGCTGGCGTTGCTGGTACTAGAAAGCTGACGCCAGCTGCGCGGCACATGCTTTTATAGCTTCCTGGTTGCTTACGTCACCCCGCCCGTGACATCACGCTCTTCCATTGGACTGATTACACACGATATTCAGAATCGCTCACGCTAGACTCGTTCCCCGTAGCACTTCGACGGAGCGTCTTGTTCCCTTGAGGAACTATGGTTACATGCGTAACTCAGAGACATTTTTTATATAGGACTATATTATTATTATTATTATTTCATGGCTTTATAAAAGTGTTTCTGGGTAAAGTAATAACAGTATGGAAGATGGATTATTTTTGCACTCTCTCGTTAAAATGCTTTTGTTATTTTTTTTACTTTAAAAGAGTAGGCTACACATTAAAGCATTTTAATTATCAAATCAAATAATCGATTCACAACCTGCTCTGTGATTTTGTCAACAAACACAGAGCAGAATTGATTTGTAGGATTAAGCAGCATTCAAAAAAAATAATCTAATGTCGCAATTAAACATCCATTCTTGGAATTAATTCATTTGTTCATTATGAATCTTCACAGCTATTCGATTAGATATGATATCATTTTGATGTTTCAAGATTTTGAGAGTTTAAATTTATTGTAAGTCATAATGAGTTAATGTCCCAAATGCATGCAGGTCCAAAACCGATGGCAAACTGTGCCTCGGGCCGTCCCAGGTGCAAAGATACAATCAGACCTGCATAGACAAATAGATCTAGAGAATTCCGGCCTGTCGAATGCATCATAACGTGCTGTTAGCTGCCAAAGCAAGGAGCAGGAGTGTGTGCCACTCACCACATGCTTCAATATGACATGGAGGAGTTTGTGTGTGTGTGTGTTCTCACAGTGCATCATAGTGGATACGATGAAAATCTATAAAAGAATTTGCACACATATATACACTTGAGGAGAGTTAACACTGGGAACCAAAGAACATAATGTGCATTATTTTAACTTAAAAAATTGCTCATCATTTTGACATTCAGCTATGTCTGCTACATAAACATGTCATCCTGCTGGAAAAATAATTATACTGTATTGAAAACAGCACAAAATAATTAAAGTAATAGCTCAAACAAAAATGAAAATCCTGTCATCATCACCGATCTTTCTTCATGAACAAAGAAAGGAAAAAGGTAGTCCATATGACTCAACAACAGACTGAACTCATTAATGATTTTAAGTAATTATTGTTGAAAATGTATTGTAATTCTAATATCCTAGTATGTTAAGCCCACATAATTCTGCTGACACAATAAATCCATAAATTCATTAATTTATTCATTCATTAAAAAGTAAATAATAATAATAATAATAATAAAATACTTGAAGGCTAAAATGCCTCAACATTTATTAAGCTCCAAATTCATTTTATCTTTAATTGAAGCCAATATTTAAATTTGCTTCTGTTCCTCACACAAGGCAATCCTAGGTTTAAGAAGACATTCAATATTTTACACAAGTTACTAAATGTAACACTACATATATATATATATATATATATATATATATATATATATATATATATATATATATATATAACAGTTGCTTTCTTTTGTTTTTAAGGTGAATCAGATTGGCTGTACAAGCTAAATTATATTTAACTAACTTTTAAAAAAAACAGTTGAACCTTATAAAACATTTTTTTAAGTTAAGTTGAAATGGGTTAATCTTGACATAAAAACATGTTGCTGTGACTTATTGTGGATTTTTTTTTTTACATTGTTGTTATTCATTTACACTGTATGGGGGAAGATCAGCTCAGAAGTTCTTCAAAGCATCATGAAATAAAAAATGGAAAATATGAAAAAAATTAAAATAATATTATTTTGGGGCAGCATGAGAATGAGTAAATGTTGAGAGAATTTGAATTTGGACAGCTTTTTACATAAAATACTGAGATTCTCAAAACTCATCATCTCAGATTTGCTCTGGTTTCTGTGTTATAAAGCTTTCTAGACAGTGTTAAGCTTTGGTCATTTACATTGGAAATGAATCCATGTCTTTCAGAGAGTTCAAATTCAGACCTTTTTAAAAAGGTTTCTAAAAGCCTAGTAAGTGTTTAACATACAGCTCAGGGTTGATGGTATTAAACTGGGCAGTTAAACTCAAGTCTGCATTAGTGAACTGCATGAGTACAGCAGCTCTCCAGTGACACCAAATGTTTCAAATGGGTTAAAAGCTTCAACCATTAAGTTCCCCTCAGGAGACAGAAGGAGTCAGGCAGACTAATGCATGCTGGTTAGAGGGTATTGAACTGAGCTGGTCAGGATGAGTTGACTCTCTGGGAGAGACTTTATTAATAGCCATGTTAACCTCTCGTTAAGATGCACCATCTGATTGTCCTGATACCCAGTCGTCTCACTGTGCAGCTTCACTGAAACAGAACCCGATTTGGAACACTCTACACTCTATATGCATTACACCAGTGTCATCCGCATGCTGCTATCTTAATGCAATGATACATATTTAATAAAACTTTTAACAATGCTTTTCTATGCTGAATAGAAAATTTACTATGAATATTTCTCTCTCTTCATAGGTAAATGTTGTCTCAGAGCTTGTCGGAATGCAGTATGGGATTGCTTTTATATATAGGCCTAAGTGTGATGCTGTTTTTGAACTTTTGAAGCAGGCTTTCAATCATGTTGGATTCTGGGATTGCCTTTTCCATGAATGATACATTCAATGCTGATTTTTTTTTTTAGGCTCTATTTTCATAGCCAGTTTAAGAATACAAAACTAAGGGATGCGATTGTGCATTACAGCATCATTCCAGGGCAACATGTAGCTGGGAGTGCTTGTGCTATCTGTGGCTGTATAAGAGTAAACTATGGGAGATACATGTAATTGAAGTTGAGTGGAACTTAATGCAAAAAAGGTCATTGTGTTTTAAACATCTGAGAATCCTGTCTTGTCTCTGCTCAAAGTCTAAAATCAGTTTGTGTATTCGGAGTTTGGGAATCCACATGAGCTGTAAATTTACTAAATCTGGATCTGTGATCGCTGATGATAACAGTGTGTGAGCAGTCATTAATATGATTAATTGCACTTAAATTCTCATTCAAGGTGAATTCAGTAGTTTATTAGCGTGGTCTGGTATTCTTATGCTTTCAGTGTTGATGGCACAATGGTGTTAGACACTGAAATACATCTATCGTATCATAATGATCACCTCTGAGATTTATGTAATTTACTGATACTAGTGAGTTTTAGAGAATTGTCTACTGTATACAATAATGAATTCAATCACCTGTCCAGCAAAATAAAATAAAATAAAATAAAATAAAATAAAATAAAATAAAATAAAATAAAATAAATCAGTATTCAGTGTGTCACGGTGCGGGAGGAACGGCGCAGTGGAAAGAACAGGGTCTGGGTCCAAATGCAGGGAAAAATTACTTTAATATAAATGAAACAAAAAACAAACAAGGCAAAAACAAAACAGAACAGATAACAAGGACAAGATCAGAATCAGAAGCAACCGAAATGCAAACACGACTAACATTAACATATAACAATTTATACAGTCAGACAGAGTGGTGTGTGAAAGGAGAATATATAGTCCATGACAATGAGCAACAGCTGTTTGTGTGATTGAGAGACAGGTGTGCGGAGTGAAGGTAAATGAGTCCGGGAGCCAGGGAGAAACACAGGTCTAGCAACTAAAACAATGATGAGGTAACAAGGTGGGCAGGGTCAGAAAAAGACAGGAGAGAGCACATGGCACCAAACAAACACAACACTCACAGAAGACAATGACAGAAAGACAGAAGATTGTGACAGAACCCCTCCCTTAATGAGTGGATTCCAGACACCCCAAAGTTAGAAATCACGGAAGGAGGCGGAATGTAGGTGGATGAGGGGGAGGGCCAGGCCCGTGTAGTGGAAGAGGGCCTGGAGAAAGAGGAAGAAAGGTTCGCCCCAGGGGAACCGAGAGCGGACACCACAACTGCCGCCACCGCCGCCACCTCGGGTGAACTGAGAGCATAAGCAGCCGCCGCCTTGGGGGAACTGTGAGTGGACTTAAGGAGTGGATTCCAGACACTCCAAAGTTAGAAATCACGAAGGGAGTCGGAACGGAGGTGGATGAGGGGGAGGGATGGAGGGCCAGGCCCATGTAGTGGAAGAGAGCGTGGAAAAAGAGGTTGAAAGGTTCGCCCCTGGGGAACAGAGAGCGTATGCCACCACTGCTGCCACCACCGCCACCTCGGGTGAACTGAGAGCAGACACCGCTGCCCCCTTGGGGGGAATTGTCAGCAGATACTGCCCCTGCCTCATGGGATCTGAGAGCGGACGCCGCTGCCACCTCGGAGGAACTGTTAGCGGACGCCACCGCCACCTCAGGGGAACTATGAGCAGATTTGTGCATGCAGCGTATCAGCCCATGAAGCTCCAGGAACAGGTGTGAGGCACTGGGTGCAGCCGACAAGGCCTCTGCTGACTCCTGGACTGTCGCCTCGGGAGAACCTTGAGCAGGCTCTGCAGCTAACTCCACCCTGATTGCTACTACAGAGCCAGGTTGATGTAATCCTCCAGCCTCTCCTCAGGGTGCCTGAATGGCATAAGGGACTTGAAGGGCTCGGCTAGGCCTCCCCAGAAATAGACCGTCAGGCAGGTCTTTTCCGCAGCCTATAACTGATCTGCCCCCATGAAGTCCCTGGCATAATCCTCGATGCTCCGATCTCCCTGGCGGACATCGAGGAACTTCCCTGCTGGACCCATGTTGCTGGCTGTATTCTGTCACTGTGCAGGAGGAACGGCACCATGGAAAGAACAGGGTCTGCATCCAAATGCAGGGGAAAATTACTTTAATATAAATGAAACAAAAAACAAACATAAACAAGCATAAGCATAAACAAAACAGAACAGATAACGAGGACAAGATCAGAGTCAGAAGCAACCGAAATGCAAACACGATTAACATTAACATATAACAATTAATACAGCCAGACAGTGTGGCGTGTGAGATGAGAATATATAGTCCATGACAATGAGCAACAGCTGTGTGTGTGATTGAGAGACAGGTGTGCAGAGTGAAGGTAAATGAGTCCGGGAGCCAGGGAGAAACACAGGAGTAGCAACTAAAACAATGATGAGGTAACAAGGTGTGCGGGGTCAGAAAAAGACAGGAGAGAGCACATGGCACCAAACAAACACAACACTCACAGAAGACAGTGACAGAAAGACAGAAGATTGTGACACAGTGAACAGATTTCTGAAATGGAAACTTGGAACATGTTCTAGTGCAGTGGTCAAAATATCACTGAAATCTCACTTATTATTATCTATGAATTAAAAAATATATATATATATATATATATTGATACAAATTGTCACGCTACGCTGTTCAGGGAGAATGCAGGAGGCACTGGGAAATGTTTAACAATCTTTAATCAAGGACAAACTGGGAATAATTCACACCATGAGCTTGAGCAACACACGTAGAAAACAAGTAGACCCGACAAACACTGAACACAAAAGCAGATACTAAAATACAAAGGATAATTGGGGAAACACAGGTGAATAGGATCATAATCAAACTAAACAAGGACAGGAACATGACCAAATAAGGAGAAACCGGAACAGAAACAGGGGCAAAACAGGAGAAGGCATGTGAAGATAGAAGGCTTTGGATGTGGCTCAAGAGAAGGATGATATCTGGCAGGAGGTCAACGGTTAGAGACCAGGTAGGTAACGAAGGAGGGAGGGGCAAGGAAGACGAAAAGGAGGGAACTGGAACAGGAGGAGCAAGGCGGGACCCAGGCCGCAGCCATGATGACGGCCCACAGTGAAGCCTACGAAGGAAGGAGCCATGGAGGAGGAATGGCCGCCAACGTCAGGGGGCTGACCAACGGCAGTGGACCAGGTGGCGTAGGAACCCTGAGGTGGAGATGGAGATCCCATGAACAAGGGTGGAGCCTAGGGCAATGGTGACCAAGGCTAAGGTGGAGATCCAAGAGATCCACCGCAGACCCGAAGTGACTGTGGACCAAGGTGGAGCTGGCTGGAGGGAGGAGCCCAACAGAGCCAGTAGGACGGAGTGATGAGGTGCAGCCAGAGGAGCGGAGTACAGAGTCGATGGCGGGTCAACACCCTACCAAGGTGGAGCTGGAGGGACGAGGGAGCCTGGATGAGCTGGTGGATCGAAAGGCGATAGTGGAGGTGTGGGAGCTAGGAGCCAAGGTGGAGCAACTGCATCTAAGGGCTGAGGTGAAGTCTAGGCCTTGGAACCTGGAGGCGGAGGCAAGGTATTCTCCACCCACGGCAATGATGGAGGATGGCAGACCCGCGGCGCTTGCACGGTACTGTTGGAAGTCTGAAGACAAGCAGAGGGGCTGCCAGACCATAGCATTGGATCAGGCAGGTTCAGGTGGGTGGGAGGTTATTTGTGAGCATCCAAGCTCTCATGGCTACCCTTTGTGATCAAAGCCCACTCCTGGCTGGACTCAGGAACTGAGTCACTCTCTTTGCTGGACTGGGAAACGGGAGTCCACTAAGTGCTGGACGGGATCAGCGGGGATAAAGGAGGGAGGAGAGGGGGCAAGTTGGCTTCCAGCTCTGTTTCCCAGTCCATAAGGTCCCTCTCGAAGTCCAGCAGTCCCAGATAAACTGTAAGCTCACCCTCAGCCACAGTGCAGTGGGCAGAGCTCCACTCTACACTCTCACAGTCCACGGCTTGCTCCCTCGTGGTGGGACCTGTCGCTGGCTCGCGCACCTAGTCTGATGGGTTGAGCTCTATTTCCAGGGCGATCCTCTGCTCAGTTGCTCAGCTTTGTGCTGGCTCATCGATTCCAGCAGGAATTGGCTCCCCATCATCGGTGGGCCCGGGCTGATGCTCCACACCGTGGGGAGATGGTGGTCTGGGCTTTGGGTCAGGAGTGTGTTACATCCTGCCTATTCTAGGCTATAAACAGAGAGTGAAGAAAATGCGGATTGTTCTTATAAAGAAATATACTTATTAAAGATAAAGAATGAACAACATAAGTAAAATAAAGTTAGTATATATGTTAGACTGAGAAATTAAAATGTATGAAACAAGAGATATGAGGTGTCGTGGATAGGGAAACAAAAATGTCAAAAGGGTGAGGGAGAGAAGGAGAAGTGGCGGCTCCCCTCAACCAGTTCTGGAGAGCTTTTTAAAGCCCATGACACAGGAAGCAATCACACGCGATCCTGGAAGCAATCACCCATGCAACACACCACACCTGTGCTCCCTCACCAGTAGGGAAGATGCAAAGAACAAGAAAAAGCAAAGAGGAGGAGCCCAGCAGGTCCGTGACACCCCCTTCCTTAAGACAGAGGCCCCTAAAAGGCTTCTGTAAAAACCTTCAAAACCAAAAAAATAACAAGCAGTTTAGAATTTTTAAAATAATGTCCATAAACTAAAAGTGAGCACTTAACTTTGGACCAGTGGTGTTGACAGCCCATGCCTTGCTCAAGGGCACCTAAGTCGTGGTATCCACCTTCAATACCACGACTTAGGTGCCCTTGAGCAAGGCATCGAACCCCCAACTGCTCCCCGGGCGCCGCAGCATAAATGGCTGCCCACTGCTCCGGGTGTGTGCTCACAGTGTGTGTGTGTGTTCACTGCTCTGTGTGTGTGCATTTCGGATGGGTTAAATGCAGAGCACAAATTCTGAGTATGGGTCACCATACTTGGCTGAATGTCACTTCACTTCACTTCACATATACATGAACTGGACAGAATAACACTTTTGTCCACAGGCCCCAATCCCTCTACCCGACGAGCAGCTCCAATTGCCCTCCCCCTTACCAAAAGCTCCAGCAAATCCCGGTACCTGGAAAGCTATATTTAAGTAAACCAGGCAGAAGAAGAGAGTGGAGAAACAGGAAGATAGAAAGACAGGACAAAACAAACACCTACTCCATCCCACCAAGGGCACAGGACAAAGGGTCAGCCATGACATTGTCCACACCCCGAATGTGCCGTATCTGTAAATTCTAAAGCTGTAAAAATAAAGCCCAGCGCATAAGGCATTGACTAGGACTCTTTAATGAGTGGGGGAATGTAAGGTGATTGTGATCGGAGTAAACAGTAATAGGAACAGCGCTCCCAGCTAAATACACATCAAACTGTTGCAGACCCCATACTAACGCCAGTATTTCCTTCTCAATAGTTTAATAATTCAACTGCTGAAAATTAAACTTTCTAGAGAAGAAACATGTTGGCCTGTCCACCCCTTCTCATCACTCTATAGGAGCACAGCACCAGCACCCACATGGCCTGCGTCAACCAGCATCTGGAAAGGCTGATCTAAACGGGGTGCCATCAAAACTGGGGCCGAGGTCAACAACAACTTAACATTATCAAAAGCAGCCTGAGAGGTCATATACCATTCAAACTTCACTTTAGCTTTTCACAGGTAAGTCAAAGGGGCTACTACTGTAAAAAAGATGGAACCAAAGCTACGATAATACCCTACCATCCCCAAAAAAGCGCCGCAACTTGGGCTTGGTGGTGGGAACAGGGATATTATCAATAGCCCCCACCTTAGCATGGACCGCCTTCACATGGCACTGCCCTATGATCTTCCCCAAGTATACAACTGTGGCCTGGGCAAACTCGCACTTGGCTAGATTTACAGTGAGGCGAGCGTCCACAAGCCTACCAAATAGAGTACAAATACAGTCCAGATGTTCAGACCACTCGTCGCTATACACATACGAATCATCGTATGTGATTGGTTATAATGTGCAGCACTATAAAAATGTGTGTCTCTCTGGCTCTGTGCCAGCCAGCGAATGCAGATTTGAATATAGCAGCTGGTGATGTTTATATATATATATATATATATATATATATATATATATATATATATATATATATATATATATATATAACCCGAATTCCGGAAAAGTTGGGACGTTTTTTAAATTTTAATAAAATGAAAACTAAAGGAATTTCAAATCACATGAGCCAATATTTTATTCACAATAGAACATAGATAACGTAGCAAATGTTTAAACTGAGAAATTTTACACTTTTATCCACTTAATTAGCTCATTTAAAATTTAATGCCTGCTACAGGTCTCAAAAAAGTTGGCACGGGGGCAACAAATGGCTAAAAAAGCAAGCAGTTTTGAAAAGATTCAGCTGGGAGAACGTCTAGTGATTAATTAAGTTAATTGATATCAGGTCTGTAACATGATTAGCTATAAAAGCTTTGTCTTAGAGAAGCAGAGTCTCTCAGAAGTAAAGATGGGCAGAGGCTCTCCAATCTGTGAAAGACTGCGTAAAAAAATTGTGGAAAACTTTAAAAACAATGTTCCTCAATGTCAAATTGCAAAGGCTTTGCAAATCTCATCATCTACAGTGCATAACATCATCAAAAGATTCAGAGAAACTGGAGAAATCTGTGCGTAAGGGACAAGGCCAGAGACCTTTATTGGATGCCCGTGGTCTTCGGGCTCTCAGACGACACTACATCACTCATCGGCATGATTGTGTCAATGACATTACTAAATGGGCCCAGGAATACTTTCAGAAACCACTGTCGGTAAACACAATCCGCCGTGCCATCAGCAGATGCCAACTAAAGCTCTATCATGCAAAAAGGAAGCCATATGTGAACATGGTCCAGAAGCGCCGTCGTGTCCTGTGGGCCAAGGCTCATTTAAAATGGACTATTTCAAAGTGGAATAGTGTTTTATGGTCAGACGAGTCCAAATTTGACATTCTTGTTGGAAATCACGGACGCCGTGTCCTCCGGGCTAAAGAGGAGGGAGACCTTCCAGCATGTTATCAGCGTTCAGTTCAAAAGCCAGCATCTCTGATGGTATGGGGGTGCATAAGTGCATATGGTGTGGGCAGCTTGCATGTTTTGGTATATAAAGGTTTTAGAGCAACATATGCTTCCCTCAAAACAACGTCTATTTCAGGGAAGGCCTTGTTTATTTCAGCAGGACAATGCAAAACCACATACTGCAGCTATAACAACAGCATGGCTTCGTCATAGAAGAGTCCGGGTGCTAACCTGGCCTGCCTGCAGTCCAGATCTTTCACCTATAGAGAACATTTGGCGCATCATTAAACGAAAAATACGTCAAAGACGACCACGAACTCTTCAGCAGCTGGAAATCTATATAAGGCAAGAATGGGACCAAATTCCAACAGCAAAACTCCAGCAACTCATAGCCTCAATGCCCAGACGTCTTCAAACTGTTTTGAAAGGAAAAGGAGATGCTACACCATGGTAAACATGCCCCGTCCCAAGTATTTTGAGACCTGTAGCAGAAATCAAAATTGAAATGAGCTCATTTTGTGCATAAAATTGTAAACTTTCTCAGTTTAAACATTTGCTATGTTATCTATGTTCTATTGTGAATAAAATATTGGCTCATGTGATTTGAAAGTCTTTTAGTTTTCATTTTATTAAAATTTAAAAAACGTCCCAATTTTCCGGAAATCGGGTTGTATATATATATATATATATATATATATATATATATATATATATATATATATATATATATATATATATATACAGTATATATATATACACGACTGTATGTATATATATATATATATATATATATATATATATATATATATATATATATATATATACTGCACCTCTGGACATCTCATTGCATCAGAATGTTCATCTGTGATGCATTGTGGGATAGAGTGATGAGATCATCTGGATGGGCAGAAATCAGCCTGCTGAATTCCTTTATCTGTCCCTCAGCTGACCTTCCTGTCTCCCCTTCCCTCGTCCTGTCAGTCCAGCCATGGCTCTGACAGTCCATCTAAAACACCAGGAGCTCATCTGCATTACACGCACACACCATTCACACATACATATATATGCAGATACACATCCATGTGCAGGGGTCCTTCATGAAATAGAGCTCAGGTTGCTTCAGATGGGCTTGACATTGAGTGCTGGAGACACTGCATTCACACACACACACACACACACACACACACACACAGAAAAAGATGCACACATCAACATACAGCAGTTGAAGTATCTTAGATCAAGCAATAAGCCAAGAGGACTGTAATTTCTCAAAAAATAAGTAAATAAATAAGTGCTCAGCTTGTTTTATCTATTGAAATGTTTTGGCTATATGTAAACATATTCTATGTGAAATATCTTATTCAGGTCAGTAGTAAAAAATAAATAAATAAACAAAAATACATTAATTTTTTATGATTTATTTTGGTAAAATAATTAATATTTTGCAGATATCACAAAGTGTATGTAATGTTTTGACCACAACTTCTATTTGAAGTTAAATAAATTTATTTTCAACATTTTTCTACATTAATACATTTATTTATTTTTTTACCATTTTTATACAATTTTCAGGGTCCTTTTTAAGATACCATTATACCTTTTTTTTAAGTCCATTTTTTATATTATGATATAATTTTTGCTACTTTAAAACACTAAGCTACTCAGGTGGTATAGCTGTTTTACACACTTGACAACATTGAAATGTTATAACAAGCATTCAATGGATGCGATAAGTCTAACTGATGTACAATGATTTATATATGACTGATTCAAAAGCAAGAAAAGAGCAACTAACTGATTTTAGTGTTAGATCTATTCATTTCATTTTTTTGGACCTTATTTTTATTTTTATAACAGCTGTCATGCAGCATCAGGTGTTTGATTAGCAGGAGCCGCTTGAGATCTAAAAGAACAGGTCGACATCTCTCCTTCATTATTTTAGGACCAGAGCCGGCTGCTCACTGGTTGCTGCAGTTGTGTTGTATTGAACATATGGGCTTTCATGTGGTAAATTGAATGTTACTCATATGTGAGTGCACACTGTTTTTTTTGGTCATTCTGCCCAAGTTGCAGGCACTATCAGGGGACTACTTTCCTTTTACTGAGAGCCGCTCAGAAGAAAATCTCAACAGACCTTGGTACAATTACTGTGCCTTCCAGTCTCCATCTCCTGCTCTCCCAGCCCTGTAGCCAGACGCCTGGGGAATTCAGCCCACTATTCTGCAGAAGATTTGGGCAGTCAGGCATCAAATGTAGGCCTCTTCTCACACTCTGGGCCTCGGCGGTGGTTGCATCGGGGGACCTGGACTTTGTGTTTTCTCACACTTCCCTCTCTGGGACACGAGGCTTCGCTGAGGCAGGAAGAAGCATCGGCCTCCGGTCCATCTTCAGGACGGATGTCTTTGTCTGCTGCTATTTCCTTTGTCCTTCACAGTGCCACTTTCCACAAATAAGCAATAACTCTGAAGAAGAGAATATATTTTTTTTCTTTTCCGATAAGTGGAAAGGAGGTGCTTGACCGTCAGATGTTGATTTTTTTTAGCCTATATAATGCATGAGTTGCTTTAAATCTTGAAACTTTTGCCCTCATGTTAGCAAAATTGAAATATTTCTAAAGTGTAAAAACTTGATCTAAGTGAATTTGTTATTTGCTAGCAATATACCTAAAATGAACATTTCAAATGAATTAATATGATTCATATACTATAGTTTTATATAAAAAAAATAATGTCAAGATGTTTTGTTAACACTTTAGTATGGGGAACAGTTCTCACTATTAGCTAGTTTCTTGTTAGCATGCCTATTATTAATATACTGGCTGTTTATTAAAGCACATGTTCTGCATGACCATATTCTACATCCTTAATTAGGGCTGGACAATATATCGAACAATATAATCATATGCATCTCATTAGTAAAGCCGTTTTCGTGATTAGCGGTGTATATATCTATTTTTTTTTAAATTAAATTAAATTTAAATTACATTTATGCATTTAGCAGACGCTTTTATCCAAAGCGTCTTACAGTGCATTCAGGCTATCAATTTTTACCTATCATGTGTTCCCAGGGAATCGAACCTCCAACCTTGCGCTTGATAACGCAATGCTCTACCAATATATACATATATCAATCAGTTTCCACAAAAATATTTTTCAGCACAACTGTTGTCAACATTGATAATAATCAGAAATGTTTCTTGAGCAGTAAATCATCATATTATTCTGATTTCTTAAGATCATGTGACACTGAAGCCTGGAGGAATGATGCTGATTAACAGATTCAGACAGAAAACAACAAGTCTAAATTGTAATAAAATTACACAATATCACTGTTTTCCTGTATGTTTGAAAAATTAAATGGACATAAGATACATAAACTCAAGGAGAAAATGCCTTACGTAATAGATTTTTTTTCTTACAAAACTTTGGTAACATGGTATTTGAAGAATTCAGTCAACAAATAAAGATAAATAGATTATTTACTCATTTTGACACCAGGTTATAGAATGGGTGCAAATTCAAATCAGTTAGCATAACTGCGGACATTAAATAATATTTTGACTTGAAAACCAGTTAATGTAGGTATTACCATATGAAGCACATTTTAGGTTACCATCAAACCATATGATTTCATTTAGTTTCAGCCATGAAGGTCATGACTTGAGGTACAACTTGCAAAAATAGTTATATCTTTTTTTTTTTCTTTTTTGTTACATTGCTTTCTACAGAGCAGAGAGAGGCTGAGTTTGGATTTAAAGCTCAATGCCACAGAAGAGATGGAGGAATAATGGTTTGGGGCTTAGGGAGGTGTGTGTGTGTGTGTGTGTGTGTGTGTGTGTGTGTGTGTGTGTGTGTGTGTGTGTGTGTGTGTGTGTGTGTGTGGTCTCTTTCATGGATATGGAGCATTTATGTGTAATGTCACTCTACGCTGAGAGGTGGAGGCAGGAAAGGTGTAAAGCCCAAAGGAGTGGGCCTCCATCAGTCCATTCCATTCTTCAGTCTACAGAAAGAAGCCAGAAACTCCTCATCAACGTCCTGCAGGAACATTTATATAATAAAGGAGAACTTCACCTGACAAATCCAGTTTAAGCTTTTATACAAATAAATATATTATCCATTTTAGTTAATAACATGTAATCAGACAGACAGTGAACACTATTAAGAGCAACAATTATATGCTGCAGTAGACAGTTTTGTATGTTGTCTATAACACAGACAGCATTACTTCCTTCTTTTCCATTGCTGATATCTGATCTCGCATTATTTTTGGCAAACTCGTGAGACTTCGGATAAAACTTTACCTACTCGGCAGACACAACACTCGAACAGAACTTTGTACCACTATTGTAATGAAATAAATTTAACATGGCCTTTTGCACAATCAGGAAGGCTATTCCGAGGTGGGGAGCCAAATGGGAAAAAGCCCAACCTCCTTTAGTAGACTTTGCTATCCTAGGAACTATCAAGAGTACAGAGTTTTGTGACCTTAGGGAGCGTGATGGATTGTAGCATGGATGAAGACTAGTTAGGTCAATGTCAATGTCACCTTTATTTATATAGCGCTTTAAACAAAATACATTGCGTCAAAGCAACTGAACAACATTAATTAGGAAAACAGTGTCAATAATGCAAAAATGAGAGTTAAAGGCAGTTCATCATTGGATTCAGTTATGTCATCTCTGTTCAGTTAAATAGTGTCTGTGCATTTATTTGCAATCAAGTCAACGATATCGCTGTAGATGAAGTGTCCCCAACTAAGCAAGCCAGAGGCGACAGCGGCAAGGAACCGAAACTCCATCGGTGACAGAATGGAGAAAAAAACCTTGGGAGAAACCAGGCTCAGTTGGGGGCCAGTTCTCCTCTGACCAGACGAAACCAGTATTTCAATTCCAGGCTGCAGCAAAATCAGATTGTGCAGAAGAATCATCTGTTTCCTGTGGTCTTGTCCTGGTGCTCCTCTGAGACAAGGTCTTTACAGGGGATCTGTATCTGGGGCTCTAGTTGTCCTGGTCTCCGCTGTCTTTCAGGGATGTAGAGGTCCTTTCTAGGTGCTGATCCATCATCTGGTCTGGATACGTACTGGATCCGGGGGACTGCAGTGACCCTCTGATCTGGACACAGACTGGATCTGGTGGCCACGGTGACCTCGGAACAAGAGAGAAACAGACAAATATTAGCGTAGATGCCATTCTTCTAATGATGTAGCAAGTACATAGGGTGTTATGGGAAGTGTTTCCGGTTCCGGTTTACCTAATTAATGCAGCCTAAAAATCCTTTAACGGATTTGGATAATAAAAGCATATTAGTATGTTATGTGTATGCCAGGTTAAAGAGATGGGTCTTTAATCTAGATTTAAACTGCAAGAGTGTGTCTGCCTCCCGAACAATGTTAGGTAGGTTATTCAGAGTTTGGGCGCCAAATAGGAAAAGGATCTGCCGCCTGCAGTTGATTTTGATATTCTAGGTATTATCAAATTGCCTGAGTTTTGAGAACGTAGCGGACGTAGAGGATTATAATGTAAAAGGAGCTCATTCAAATACTGAGGTGCTAAACCATTCAGGGCTTTATAAGTAATAAGCAATATTTTAAAATCTATACGATGTTTGATAGGGAGCCAGTGCAGTGTTGACAGGACCGGGCTAATATGGTCATACTTCCTGGTTCTAGTAAGAACTCTTGCTGCTGCATTTTGGACTAGCTGTAGTTTGTTTACTAAGCGTGCAGAACAACCACCCAATAAAGCATTACAATAATCTAACCTTGAGGTCATAAATGCATGGATTAACATTTCTGCATTTGACATGGAGAGCATAGGCCGTAATTTAGATATATTTTTGAGATGGAAAAATGCAGTTTTACAAATGCTAGAAACGTGGCTTTCTAA
This sequence comes from Carassius carassius, assembly GCF_963082965.1. Taxonomy (NCBI): domain Eukaryota; kingdom Metazoa; phylum Chordata; class Actinopteri; order Cypriniformes; family Cyprinidae; genus Carassius; species Carassius carassius. Next base: position 942,272 of record NC_081769.1, on the reverse strand, counting down.
GGAAAGATTGCGATCAAGTAGCACACCTAGGTTCCTAACTGATGACGAAGAATTGACAGAGCAACCATCAAGTCTTAGACAGTGCTTATGTACTACTCAGTAAACTGACTCATCTTCTCTGACAGTACAGGATCTATAATAATTAAAAATATATAAAAAATTATATATATATATATATATATATATATATATATATATATATATATACATAAACAATGAAGACCGTTCTGCTACATCCTTTGGTCAAAATGCTAGTAGCCTTCTCCTCTGTAGTAGTTATACTAAAACTCCCGAGTCTAACTCGGTGAGAGAAATATAGCTAGCTAACTTACCCCTCAGTCATTTCATTTTACAGGTTCGTAGTCTAGCTAGTAGTCTAGTCTATCCGTAGTCTAGTGCAGCATCTATTTTACATCGGAATAAAAACACAGATTAACATAAGGAAGAGAAATAAAAGACAACTTACATGTGCACTTTGTTCTTCCTGTGCTTTGAAAATAGATGGGACGGCCATATCTTTTAGACGTAGTACCGTCTTTCTGGACCCATATTCCATTTTTTCAAAGTAGTCCTCTGGTGCAAAATGTTCTTCGCAAACACGATACTTTTTTATTTTGTTGAGAGGCGTTGAACTACAGATCTCCAGAGCTGCTAGCCATTTATTTCTCAGTTCCACATTAGATGGAATTCTGTGAAACATTACATTCGTATATGTCCTTTGCTTGTTCTCACAACCTTTTGCTATGCAGGTAATAACCACGTTTGCTGTAACTTCTCAAAATAAATCATCCAAAAGCGAAGACACTCGGTGCAGGTCACGCCGGTATGTTCTTCTGTTTTTTTGACGTGTTGCACGCCGGTATGTTGACGGAATTCGTGGGATTTCATGTGTTGCGTGATATCTCTGCGCCGAAGTAACAGTGCTTCTCCGAAGTAGCAGTGCTTCGCCTGTGCTTCCCCATAATATAGTCCCAAGTCAATATCTGCCTAGGAAATCGCCTAGTGTTAATCTGGATCGATATTTGTACTCGTTGTGAATATGCAGGCCACAAGAAATAAAGGTGGGTTTTTTAAAAAAAATTTTATCACTTTTACTCAGGCCATGCTAGCTGGCAACAAAGGATTCCATTCATTGTGCTAAGCTAAGCTAACGCCGACCCAGACAAACTAAAACAATGCATGCACTGACACAAAAATGCATTTGCCCACCTATCTAAATGTAGGAAATAATGTGAATAAGCCCTATTTCAAAAAACGGTGGAGTGTTCCTTTAAAAAAAACTTCTTACAGAAATAAAGACAAATAGAATCACATATCATCAAATTTAGCAACACGTGAAAGCAATAAAATAAATAAACTAAACAATAACTGGATAAATTGCTATTGGGGTGGCATACTTGTTTTGTGTGTGTGTGTGTGTGTGTGTGTAAGCGTGTGTGCGCGCGCGTGTGTGTGTGTGTGTGTGTGTGTAAGCGTGTGTGTGTGTGTGTGTGTGTGTGTGTGTGTGTGTGTGTAAGCGTGTGCGCGCGTTTGTGTGTGTGTGTGAGTGTGTGTGTGCTCTTGTTTTTGTGTCATATCAGGACACAACTCTGTATAATGACATGGGTATGACACAGGTATTACAAGGAGAGGGTGACTTATGAGGACATAACCCATGTCCCCATTTTTCAAAACGCTTATAAATCATACAGAATTAGTTTTTTTTTTTTGAGAAAGTAAAAATGCACAAAGTTTCCTGTGAGGGTTAGGGTTAGGTGTAGGGTTGGTGAAGGGCCATAGAATATACAGTTTGTACAGTATAAAAACCATTACGCCTATGGGATGAACACATTTTACACAAAAACAAACGTGTGTGTGTGTGTGTGTATTTGTGTGTGTGTGTGTGTGTGTGTGTGTGTGTGTGTGTATTTGTGTGTGTGTGTGTGTGTGTGTGTATTTGTGTGTGTGTGTGTGTGTGTGTGTGTGTGTGTGTGTGTGTGTGTGTGTGTGTGTGTGTGTGTGTGTGTGTGTGTTTGTGTGTGTGGTGCGGGGCTGGGGGGTGCTTATGGATCTCTCTTTCTGATTGGATCTGACCACAAGACCTAATAAACATCACAGGCGATGTCCTCACGGGCGAGGCATCGGGGAAAATATGGTGTTGTGTGCCGAATCCACCCTCGGATTGATCCCACCTCAAGGTCTCCGCATGCCTCTTCCAGTGTTTGTAGAAGAGTCATACGGGCGTGTGTGCTGATCATATACTTTCGACCACCACGCTGAAAAGAATTCCTCGATTGCATTTAGAAAGGGGCAGTAAGGGGCAGGTATAAAAGTGTGAATGGTTACAGCCCAGTGGAAACTAACATTATCCCAGATGACAACAAATCTGGGCTGCTGTGGTCTGTCCTGCACAACTAGTGCATCTAGAAATGCAATGATCTGTGCTGTATTGTAGGGACCTAAAGGGGCATGGTGATGCAGGACTAGACACTAATTGCAGAACACAAGGTGATATTCCCCCACGCTGCCCAGGGACATTTACAACAGCCCTTTGTCCAACTATGTTACGGCCTCGATGCTGACCCTGTTGATATTGTTGAATACATTTCTATTTGCAATTATGCATTGTTGCAACTCACAAAGACAGATTGCATTATTTTCTTGCACCATTTCAATCATATCAAGCTCTTGTTGTTGAGTGAAGAGCCATTCCCTTCCACCTTAAGGAGGTCGTCCAACCATTCTGTAGAAAATGTCACCACAAGATGTCATTGATTAGGTTCTTTTCACATACTGTACTTTCAAACAGTACACAGTACTGTATCATTACAATGGTACTCATTTAAATATACTCCACAGCACTACCCATTTTTGTATAGTACAGATAGTACAGTAATACTGTAAATGATACAGAATTATGTGACACATACAGGAGGTATAGTCTGGAGTAGAAACTTGAAGATATACCTGTTCTCCAGTCGAAATGCCCTTATTTACAACACATTACAATTGCCAGATGAGTTTTGCATTTTGAACAGAGTGTTTTCCCAATGATAACAGGTGATTTCGTTTTAAGTTATGGTTACACTGTATTTAAGGTATGCCACAAGAAGTTTAGGTATTGAGGCTTTGGTCTAAACGTTCGGTTTTAGTGTGCAAGCATTGGGCAAAAATATAAATGTCTTCCTTTTTTTTAATTCTGTCTCAACTTGACATGATTAAAACACTGAATTAAATTAAAACGTTTGATCAGGCTTTACATTGACTGGCAAATTTAGGTCAATTTCCATTGAACTTTGTGTTCAATAAAAAACGCAAAAGTGAGGACAGATCCAATTACAAATGGATTCACACCAAGAACACTGCATTCACTTCTGCTGTTTATTGAGTGGAAGGAAAAGTAGAAGAGTTAAAAAATAAGGAAACGATCCTGGACAGAGGCCAGATCTCACAGACAGAGATCAGATGAGCCTAACGGGACGCGAGTGTGTGTCTTATGAATATTATTCAGAGCAGCGTTGAGGAGAAGGGAAGTTGATGATGGCTGCTCGTCATTGTTGTGAGAGCGTAGGCAGCGTGACACAGTAATGCATGCTAATGTAAACATCAGCACTCCTCTCGAATCATTTCAAATGTGCTTATTCAGGTGGAAAATAAACACGGCAGTGAGGGAGAAGCACAGCGTCCTCCAAAATCCAGCAGATAATGTCATTTCACCATCCTCCCTTCAGCCGCCTCAACTTCACAACGCACCTTTGAGGGAGTCTTTTTGTTCATTGAAGCTCAGCTTCTTTACACAACTTTGTTTTACACAACTGACATTCAACAACAAGACTGGAAAACTGCATTTGAAATGGTCATTATAAAGCAGAATATTGCATTAGTTGTGTGCAGTTTCAGCAAGCCTTTCCAAGACACAGTCACTTACAAACCAATGCCTTTCAGGAAGCGTGGAAATAAATCTGCACTAAATCAGCTTTGAATGTGTCATCAAGCCATACTGAATGATCTTTATTATGGGATTTACATGCTGATCTATAATAACTGACTGTTTAAATTTCACAGCAACAACAGCTGGAAATGGATTATTGGTCAATGACAAATAACATTTTGAGATGAAGATAAGGAGGAGAAAGGAGAACAAACATGCCAGAATCTCAGAATATAAATTATTATTGTTGGGTGGCTAATTGTTGTTTTATTGTGTGTGTGTGTGTGTTTGTGTGTGTGCGTGCATGCATGCGTGCGTGTGTGTGTGTGTGTGTGTGTGTGTGTGTGTGTGTGTGCGTGTGTGTGTGCGTGTGTGCATGCGTGTGTGTGAGTGTGTGCGTGTGTGTGTGTGTGTGTGTGTGTGTGTGTGTGCGTGCGTGCATGTGTGTGTGTGTGTGTGTGCGTGTGTGTGTGTGTGTGTGTGTGTGTGTGTGTGTGTGTGTGTGCGTGCGTGCATGCGTGTGTGTGTGTGCGTGTGTGTGTGTGTGTGTGTGTGTGTGTGTGTGTGTGAAAGGAAGCACATGTGTTCAGCCTATAGCTCTAACAAAGTCTCCTGTCAAACAGAGCCATGTCTCTGTGTCTGTGTGTCCTGAGTGACACTGATGTCCAGTCTGGCGATCAGTCCAGACCAGATCAAACCTTCAGATCCAGCACACTTCAGCTCATTACACAAATGAATGAATAATCAGCAGAGAACAGAAATCCATCAGAAAGAGACGGACGGTCTGGACTGGAGGAAAACTGATTTTTTTTCCAAATAACCCACTCAAAGCATTTTCTCTGCATCGTGGCCCACTTTTCTTTGCCCAAAACACTAAAAAAGACATTATTCATGACTTTTACAATAGCCAGCCTCATATTTAGGCCTGTGAGGAACATTAGAGCATGTGAGGCTATGATTATCCAGAGCCTTAGCACTCACAATTATTAATTCATCACACTGCTTCAGAACACAAATGCATTGTATTGTCTCATTCAGCATCTTATTTTACCCATAAATCGGCCAAATGGGATGCGTTCTAATGACAGAGCCATGTTAATATCAAAGTGAATAGGCTCTCGGGCGCAGATGGGAGCACGGTGTGGAAATTCAATCACAAGTCCCTTCAATCACGGAATGGAAAACAGGGACGCGTTTGAATATTTTTACCTGGAAGTATAAAAATTATACAATTTTAATAACTATTTAACATGTAGTTGCTATTTTAGCCGCATGCTTTGGCTGAAGAAAAAGGAAAATGCAGGCAGGTAAAGTGGGAATCCTCTTGGCAGTTATGAGCAGGACAAGCTCTTTCCGCCGGGAGCTTCTTCCTGATCTGTTCTGCTCGGAGTCACTGACTTGTGAATTTCTGCTTGCCTTTGTCTCGTTCCCTCTGCTGCTGGTAAACAAGCAGATCCTCGAGCCGAGATCGCCTGAGGCTCTTCACATTCTCCTAAATATCTATTCGACCGCCACAGAAACACCTGAGAGGAGGATTTAAGGAAGCAAACATCTCCTCTGTTCTGCTTTGACAGTCAGACGGGTGTCATTACAGTGTGGGACACATCAGATCTAGAGACAATATAACACTGTCCCAATCTTATTTTCAATTATGTGCATCTGCAATCATTATAACGTTTCACACAGATTCTCACAGTCAGTATACAGCTATCAAATAACCCAGTGTGTAATACAGCCCAAGAATCAGAATCAGAATCAGAATCATGTTTATTGCCAAGGACTGTATGTATACATGTACGAGGAATTTGCCGTGGTAAATTGGTGCCTGACAAAGACAAAAGAAAAACAAGAATAAATAACAGAACAATGAGATTAGTTATTTACAAATAAAACAAGAGAGAGAAAAATAAATAGAACATTTTTCATCTGGAATATTCATCTGGACTGGAGCAATATTAAAGTAAAAAGAGCCTCTCTATCTCACACACACACACACACACACACACCAGTGTTGTTTTAGTATCAGTGGTATATGTGAATTCAGGTAAATTGTGAAGCTTTTTACCATTGAGATGAAAAAAAAAAAAAAGACCTAGTTATTATATACCCTTATGAAACAAAAATATATTGCAGTATATTGGAAAATATCATGTAATATATTAGGCATATATTCTTATATTTATTTATTTTTTCCAATATATTGCAATATATTAAAAGCGGCAATCATTTGTATATTTTGCAATATATTATGTAATATATGTATCATCAATATATTATTAAATGTATTCAAATATATAATATTTTAGAAAATAAAAAGGGAAATTAATATATTACTATATATCACAACATATTTTAAGAAATATATTGGTAAATATATTTTCCTTTCATAAGGGTAAACACATTTCTTGTAGACATTTGTAAACTGAGGAACTGCATTGTCACAGTGCAGGACCATTTAGAATGAACTAGTGAAGACAAATGAAAACACAAAAATTACAAACGGCATCAAAAGAAGATCACAGCACCTAAAATATGACTTGTCTTCAATTTAATCCCAACATAAGCAAAAAATAATTATATGTACGACAAACAACTGCACAATAAGAAAGTGTGCATTTCTGTCTATTCATGCATAACCAACTCATCAATTAACACTTTATTTACTTTGTGTCTGCTAACAAATATAAGATAATACTAAACGCTTCTAAAGCAGCTGGTCAGAAGCTCTCGGCTGAGTGTTTGCATCTCTAACTAGTTGTTTGAGGAACACCTGCTCGGCTTAACTGAGCAGAGAGAGCGTGCGCTGACCCTCCTGATCAATAATGCATGGAGAGTGAACAGTAACATGCGAAACCTCTTAGCCACTGCAGCGGAGGAGAGCACTGGCTCGGGACAGACACCAGAACACATCAGACGTGATCGACACTGTCTCTGACCCACATTCATCACATGCAGATGAAGGCAGAACGTGCATTCAATACCTTTAGAAAGAAAGCATGCATTTATGATCATCCATGTTTCCTATACTGTATGCCATTTAAGTTGTTTACCTTTAATCAAACAGCTCTGACTGTTAACCTGCCCCTGAGCGCTAATATATTCATCAAAGAGTGCTTAATTAGATTTCTAATGGAACTTCACTGCCAATGCTCAACCATGAAGTGAAAAAAAAGAAACAAAAAAACCTTCATAAAGGTAATTACATGAAAACTACATCATATCCACCCCAATCCACACTCCCATGAGCCTTTGCTGCACTTTACTATGCTGATGTTACCTATGTAAGGACATCAGTGCAGTGCTTATATGATTGAAAATGCTCATTGACTGTAATTTCCTACACGTTTGGGATTTATCTGTGTGCCAGAAACTTGCACTCCACGCTATGTTGATTGATTAATTTTACACTCCCTGTAGCAGTTACTGGAATCACTTCTTTGAGGAAAATGCAGCAGTTTTTAAAGTGTTTTAACAGTCATTTGTTGCCCATAGAGAGAAAATGCTGTTATATAGTGATCATGATCACTTACAGAACACAAGTCCTTATTCTTCAGAGAATAACACATCTGTGGTCAGTTCTGACTCGGGATGCTGTCCGCACCTGTCTCAGGTTGAGATGTGATGATCATCGTGGTCGGAAAACCAGCTGATATTCACGGCTAACCAATATTGGACTCAAAGTATGCCATTAAAAAGAGGTTGAGGGAAATTGTGTAATTTTCCATCATATAATTAATGAAATTAAGAAAGATGCATGATTCACTGAGCACCTTTGGAAAGCATGCCTGCACTCAGAGTATGGACTTGTCAAGACACTTACAGGTGAATGTGGAGCTGCTTGAAATCTGCCACAAATCATCTCCTCACGATAACAGGATCAGTCCTGAGAGAGAGATCTGCACAGAGCAGTGCTGTGTTCACCTGAACCTCTGGCCTCAGGCAAATCCTCCAAATATTACGTGATTATTTAACTCTCGCCATCTGATTGGAGTCTGAAAGACACAAGAGCCATTTATGAGTGTGTTTTCTCTATCTGAGAACTGATTATGAATTAAATATAAATTTGATAAACAGCATAAATTTGCTGTTTAGGTATCAAAGATCCCATGTACAAAATGTCAGTAAATCCAATGAATTTGCATTCTCTGCAGTTGTTTATACAGTACCAGTGTTAACAGTTTTGTTTTATTTGTTTATTTGCTGATGTCATAATGACAACATTACTGACAATCATCTTTCTAAAATAAATAAATAAATAATAATGAATGAATATTACTGGATTTCAAGTCAGGGAACATTTCAAACGAATTTGTAAAGGAAATAAATTGTGCATTATGACAATTTATTAATATATCTAAGCATATATAATTATTTACAACCTTCCACGTGCAAATATTGTGTCTCTCTCTTTCTCTTTTCAGTGAATGAATAGTTTCTGTAAAGATTGCAAGTTTCAGAGCAACTCATAATCAGCATCATATATTAATCATAGTGTTGCTCCTCTTTCCTCCAGTAACTGTAAATTACATTTGTCCTAATTAACTCAATGTGTAGCGGCTGTAGTGCTAAATGATGTAGGTATATGGCTTATATGAGATGTATAGACTTCTGAGCTGAAGGAGGAGGAGGTGAGGAAACATGATTGATTTGCGCTTGGTTTTGTCGGAGACAACAAAAGGATGTCATGTCCTTTCGAGCTGTAATTCATGCAGCTTATAATGCTGATGAGACTTTATACTAGATTTATGCGCGACAGGTATCCTGTTATCCGATCTGATATTTGGCAAAACTTGTCTCATTGTTCAGAGATTCTTAAATCATGTTTAAGTGTCTCGGACCGCATTTCTTTCGTTTTGAACTTATTTCTATATTAAATACAGCGCGTTATATCTGATCCATGTGTCGTTTAAATCTGTAACAAAAACCAAGAGCACGAGCTCCAGCGCAGACTGAGCTTATACGAGCGCGTCTCGGTGTTTAATAGGGACCCAAATAACACCAGCAAAAAAAAAAAATATATATATATATATATATATATATAAAATAATGTAAGGTAATGTAAAGGTATTCGGCAAGCTATTGCCGACCTGCCCATCAAACTTCACAGATGCATTACCTGTTTCCACTGCAGACTAGTGTGTGTGAGGAGGAATCAATCATAGAGTTGATGTTACTTGAGATAAAATGTCACGGGTTATTTTCAGAGAGGAAGAAAAGGACTCATTTAGCTCCGAGTGCAAGTGCGCGCTCGCGTTTGAGCCTGATATGGCGAGAACCATACTGTAAAATATACGTATTATTATGGCAATTAACTGATATCCTCTTAGATAATTTGTACTTTATTATTTACTTTGATTAATAGTTTTTTTTTTTCCACAAGAAAACCATCGTCACTTAGTAAATGAAAGCGAATGAAGGCGGAGCGGGTCAGGCGCGTGACCTCGCGTCCATTAACACACACACGGCGACATTTCCTCGCTTATTGTCTGACTAATTTAATTTCACAGAACACTTATTTTCCAAACTCAAGCGCATGCCGAATGAGAGGGTAAGGGTGAAGGGGGGAAAACTTGCCTGATAAAAGTCTAACTCAATTTGAGGACAAGTACCTTCATCTGTAAATGAAAGCAATTATGCGGCCCATATTATATTATGTTGGCCGGTCTCAGGATAGTCATCAATCACCCGCAATCGAGCTGTCACTGCGGGCAGATTCGTTTCTAGCAGGCAGTTTTCCAGCTGGGGAAAAGAGGAGTACATCATCATTAATTTGACTGTGACCCCGGGGCTTCTCACATGTCTGAACCCACAGTCAGCAACACACCTCCAGCACTTCATCTCAATGAAGACACTCACACACCAGCCAGAGAGAGAGAGAGATAGATAGATAGATAGATAGATAGATAGATAGATAGATAGATAGATAGATAGATAGATAGATAGATAGATAGATAGATAGATAGATAGATAGATAGATAGATAGGTAGATAGATAGATAGATGGATCTCTCAAAACATTTTATAGTAACTATTACTTCGGTGATAAATAGACAAATCATAAAGTATACAGACGCTTGAGTATTTGCTTGAGTATAGCAGTTTCAGACTTATTATTATGAAACGTAATGCATATTAATTCGAATTAATATCTGATTTGTTGCTGATCCAAGATTGCAGCTGATTGTGTACTAAATATGATTCATGATATCTAAATTAAAATGGGTGCTTTCTTTCTTTTTCATTTTTTTCCCAAGGTAATGTATAGGTCTTTGTTAATGCAGACACAAACATTTGAAAAAAAAAAAAATTCCCTGAATAAACTGAGATAAAAAGGGCGCTGCAAAAGCGATATAACAAAAGATACGGTTCAATTGTCAGATTTTAGAAGAACAAGCTCTTTTCCAAAACTCGGTTTAATTGATAAGCTCAATTAGAGGTGAATTCACCCCACCCCTCTGTCACTCGTTGGGATCTTTATCCAGAGAAATGCATATTAAAGTTAGAGTCTGGTCATTTTGACTGGGCTTCTTCTGACGTCAGAGCCACCGGCGTTTAAAACAACCCGCATTGGGCTGACGTGTTTAATACTAGTTTTTATAACGCAAAATATGTATTTCTGACATCAAAGACGGCAATTCAACAAATGCTTGACGATGCGCGCGGCTGTGTTGTAGAAGTTTAATAGTGCTATAGGAGAGCATCCATCTGTCGAGCACTCTCAGGAAGGAGTTTAAGCAAATTAAACATGATGGTATTGCGCTTCGCCCTATAAGCGTCCGGCAGCTTTATGCTTTACCAATCAATCGGTGCACTGAAACACAGCAGACCTGCAGTCTCGCCTGCGTCCCGGCACACAGGGAGCACTCTACGATGTCCTATCCTCAGTTCGGATATCCTTACTCTTCTGCACCTCAGGTAAGAGTCGAGCGCTTATTTTTACATTGCTTCAGAATTTTAAAAGAGGGAAGGCGCTCACGCGCGCCGCGGGGTTGAAGGCGATACAGATACAGGTTTAATCGTGTTTCTGCGCTTAACGATTTACAAATCTACAAACACGCGTTCGAGCCGCAGACCCATGCAAAAGTGCAGATGTGATGACAGGGGAAGGGGGACAACAGTTGCTTTTTGGCCGTGATCCATAAAGTGCATCGTCCTGTGGGGGCCGACAGTGGCCAGTGCCAAAAAACAACATTCACTGCATTTTTGCCAAATTCGTACAGGTTTGCAGGTTGGTGTTTTATTCATGCTGTGACATTTCCAAATGTTCCAGTTCCTCATGACCACCAACTCCCTGACATCTTGCTGCGAGTCGAGCACCAGATCCATCTCGGACTCGTCAGCGCAGACGCCCGTTTACTGTCCGGTGTACGAGAGCAGACTGCTGGCCACCGCCAGACACGAGCTGAGCTCCGCCGCCGCGCTGGGAGTCTACGGGAGCCCCTACACCGGCGGCCAGGGCTACGGGAACTATGTCACCTACGGCGCTGACGCGTCCGCTTTCTACTCTTTGGTGAGTTTAGACCATGCGCGATTATAAATGATAATAATGGCATGCGTTCTAGCAGTGAGTCATTGAGTTTAGATCACCAAAACTCTATATGCATTTCTATATCTGAGAAAAAAAAGAAAGTTTAAAAAACAAGAACATTAACGAACCTTATAATACTTTGTATGTAGCTACACTCGGTTCTGGTTGATGGTTTCACGAAGAAACTTGAACATCCATGCAACCTTTCAAATGCAGAAAAGTTTTTTTTGTAGAAGGAAAATAAAAGTGCTCTAATGCATACTACACTCTCAAAAATAAGTTTTTTTTAAGTATTTTTTCTTCTTCTTTTTTTCTACAGTGTCCTTCAAAACGGTTCGTTATTTGGGGAACCAAAAATGGTTCTTTACATGATATCACTGAAAAATAAATAAATAAAAAAATTATAATACTAAAATATTATTATTTTCAAGAGCGTAGGATGCATTAGAGCAGAGGTTCATGGCTTGTTTACTATATACCATGGGCTCCTTGTTTAGAATAAGCATCATATTTTGTTCATTACCGTGGTTATATTAATGATCATGATAAATGTAAAGTTTAATTTCTGACAGCTCTTGTATTTATTTCCAGGGAACGTTTGATGCCAAAGACGGAAGTGCGTCTGCGCATGCGGGTATAACACAGGCTGCCGCATATTACCCTTACGATCCCACCCTGGGACAGTACCAGTATGACAGGTATTGTTCATTAAGAGTCTTCTGATTGACAATTAACATGACTCGGTTCATTTGGATCAATTCCATAGGCAGCGCTCAACATATTGAAGGAATTATTACCGCATTCATACGAACGCTTTTTTCAGCGAATTTCAGGTCACTTGTCTTTGATGTATATTTTATGTTATATCGTGTTTGGCCTTCAGGGTTTCCACTGAAGTGCTTTAATGGACAGACACTCGGCCGGTGCACTCGATCAAGCAATGTGTTCGCTCTGTTAAAAAAGAAATGCGAGAAAGTTTATGGACCTTAGGGAAATAAAAGTATTTGCATTTCTGTGTTGCACTGCAAAACTTTTCCCACCAGTGACGTCCAAAGACCTTTCGAGGGGCAGGTGCTCAAAGTATAAAAGGGGCACAAGGAACACGGCTTTTAATAGGGTTGTGCTCCTTTCTAAAACGTGTATCGAAACGGATGCTTCAGTACTGATACAGCAGCTAATGCCTGACGCAGTTTTGAAAAAGAAACACTGAACAGAAAACACCATTTTAAGTTTAAAACTTTAAGACTTTTTTTTTTTTTTTTGCACCTCTTAATTACTCTGGAATTAGAAACTGAATTATTATCATCATCGTCATCATTATCATAACTGAGTGTAGGGTATGGTGTAAATAATACTGTTTTTGTTCCAGAAAAAAATATTTCTGTCTTATTTAAAATAGAATTATGAGGATATCTATGATTATGAGGATGAGAAAATCAGTATACACCTGTTTAATCAGTGTTGTGATAATTATTGTAATGCACTCTACATTTTAATACTGTAATAATAATAGTCCAAAGTATGCATAGCTTGGTCAGACAACATAAAAAGACAAGATCCCTCGACAACCTTTAAACTTTTCTCAATCAAACAGCAAGATTAAAAGAGAACAGGCACCTTTGTTTATATTGCTTTATGTAGAACAACGTTAGCAACATTTTTAATATTTAATCAATATTTAATTTTAATAAAATGTATATACATCCCCTTCACTTTATTCTGGCAGGTGTGTTCACAAAGAAGTTTCTAGATTTCAATCTAGATTAAAATTCAAAGAGACAGTATCAATAGTTTTTGCATGACCTGATGTTATGTTCATATCCAAATTAAGGAGATGTGAACATCAGGAGCACTGAAGTCTCTCATGCAGTGTGTGTTTAATTCATACTCAAAGCCAGAGGGCGCTCTCACACAGAAACCCCAAAACAGACTCATAGAATTAATAACTTATGATGTGCAAGAAATCCCTAATATGGACAAAAGCATCCGGCTATCAATGTAGCTGAGCTGAATAAAAACAGAAACGTAACTGATGAAACATGAATACAATAAACACACAATTGTAAAAAAATATGTTTACGTGTGTTTTTCAAGTTATCTCCTGGTCATTATTAAACTATATGAATAATGCAATACTGATTGACATATCATTTAATATAGAAACTATAAGCTATATTTCCTGCCTTATTCTGTGATTAAAATGGGGGAAAAATGTGTTTGTAGTAGCCTTTTTAAACCAATCATTAAATTGTCATTAGGAAAATATTGAACAAAATTATTATAGCCCCTTGCTGCAGCTAAGGTTACTTCCACAGGCTACACACAGCAATATAAACAGCTGGGCATGCTCTCTCCACGTCGCTCTTGTAAAATAATAATAATGTAATACTATAAATAATCAAGCACTCCGCTGATAACTGTGAGGGATCATCCTGCACGAGATCGTAAGGTGAAAGGTCATCATGTGGATCATTTTATTTACAGCTAAATTATTATTCATAAATTTTACTAATAGTTAGATTGGCCAGGCCTTCACAAAAGGGTGTTTTAATAATAATAATAAAAAATGGCCTTGACAAAAGGGCACTTTGGGCATCAAGGGGAAAAGGGGCAGGTGCTCAAGCAGCAAGTGCCTGTTTCCCACCACACCTTTCTTTCTCTCATGCCACAGATACGGGTCTATGGAGGGAGGAAGCAGAAGGAAGAACGCCACGCGAGAGACCACGAGCACGTTGAAAGCGTGGCTCCAGGAGCACAGGAAGAACCCCTATCCCACCAAAGGAGAGAAGATCATGCTGGCCATCATCACCAAGATGACCCTCACGCAGGTGTCCACCTGGTTCGCCAACGCCAGAAGAAGACTCAAGAAGGAGAACAAGATGACATGGCCACCGAGAAACAAGGGCTCAGACGATAAGAAGTACGAGGATGATGATGAGGATGGGTCGCAAGAAGATCAAATCAAGAGTGAAGCCAATGATGACGGTCAGCTCTATTCTCTACTTCACATATCCTATTCTGTATCAATGTGTTATTATTAAGCCTATTTACCCAATTTTTAAAACATAATTTTTATTTTTATTTAAAAACATTAATAAATAACTTACACTCCAGCACTGAGCTATCTGAGTTCTCAAGAATGTTCCTGAAAAGTGCAAACTTTTAAAGCTCCGGTCAAAGGTTCACCAAGGCAGTTGTTATTTCTAACTATTTTATTTATTGTACTACAACTTACTATTTGGAATATCCATTAGGATATTAAGTAAAGATCATGTTCCATGAAGATATTTTGTAAATGTTCTACCTTAAACATATCAAAACTTAATTTTAGATTTTTAATATGCATTGCTAAGAACTTCATTTGTACAACTTCAAAGGTGAAAAAGTTTTGTTTTGTTTTTTTTGCACCCTCAGATTCCAGATTTTCAAATAACTGCATTATGGTCAAATATTGTCCTATCCTTAAAAACCATACATAAATGAAAAGATTATTTATAAAGCTTATGTATAAATCTTTTATTTATTTATTTTTAAAGGCCCTTCCTTATGACTGATTTTGTGTTCCATACGTTTTATAATGTAGATGAATTTATTTAGTTTTGTCTGCTTGTTCATTGTCAAACTTGTATATTTTGTTATCTCTCGCTCTCCACTTACCCCAACAGAGAGCAAAAGTCGTGAAGACAAGGAGCTGCAGCTGAGTGACTTGGACGACTTTGACACCATTGAGTCAGAGAGCTCCGAGTGTGAACTCAAGCACCGCTTTCACATGAACACACACATGGCGACCACTGACGACCGCCTCAAAGAAGCGTCTCCAAAACTCTCCATTCCTGGTCTGCTTGAAACCAAAAGCGGCCTGAAAAGCACTGCAGAAGACTGTGAGCACAGCAAAACGTGCTTCCAGCAGCAGGGCCATCCGTTACTGGACAGCAAACCCCGCATCTGGTCTCTGGCCCAGACTGCGACAGAGTACTCCTCATGTATGCTTCGCTGTCAGCCATCGCCCTCCGCCTCCTCACCTGTCAGCGGCCTGGAGAGACAGCAGGACTCACCTGTCACGACTCTCAGAAACTGGGTAGATGGAGTTTTTCACGACCCCTTGTTTAGACACAGCTCCTTGAACCAAGCACACACGAACACTACGGTTTCTTGGACCACCTCGACCAAAGGGTCGATCTTAGAGACTGGAGCCCTTGGACGCTCCAACAACGTGATAAAAACACAGCAGCAAGAGGCCAGCAAGGACAGTATGCCATTTCCAAAGGGGGTGAATAAAATATTCTGCTCCTAGCACACCAGAAGGACTTTTTGGAATAGCTGTTTACGCTTTCAGTTCACAAACAAATACCAGACTGTGGTCCAAAATACGTTTTGTTACATAAAACCATGAGGAAATGTATGTTTATTGCTGTGTTGACATCTCACTGGCGAGGGGTCGGTTTATATATATTTATTGCTTTGGTTGACGCACGTTCAGATTATGTAAATTAACTGTAAGTTTATGTTCTGAAAGACTGAAAAAAGTTTACAGCCTAGTTTTGTTCCAGCTTTTATCATTTCTTTGGCATGCATTTGTTGCTGGTTTTTATTGATCATTCTTTTAGACGAACTCGGACCTTGTTGCAACGACTCACAAGTGTCACTGTTAAGAAAGCATCACACAAATGCACAGATCTCCTCGAAACGGGGAATGTTCAAATCTGCTCACTATAATAAACGGTGGACTTTTCTCAGCTTTTGTTCAGTGTGTCGATCAGAGTCGCTGTCCCTGGTGCTGAACACACACGGTGTGATTCACCTGCTGGCTTCAATAAATGTGTCTTATTTAAATGCATATTTTATCATGCAATTTAGCATTTGCATCTTAAAATATAGTCCTACAACTACATATGCATAAATTTTCGCTTAAAAGAAAGAAAGAAGAAAGATTGCTTTTGAAAAAGTAGAAGTAATTTAAAATGTAGATTTGACATTCTTAGACCAAAGTAATGGCAATACGAATGGATCGACTGTCCACTCTAAATAATGCATACGATGTTCTCAGCAGTGATTGTTTCGTGTTCACTGTGTTTGGCTTTGTAATAATCCCCCAGTAAGTGTTTATCATTCTCTCCCGTCCTCTGATGGGTGAGATGAGGCCCTCAGGAGCCATAAGACAGCGCTGGATGAGCCCCATTAACCCGCCATAACCAGCCTGTAATTGGGATGTTTTCAGTCATCATTCACTTCACTCTATCGATTTCTACCCTCTCTCTGCCTCTGATAATATTATCGAAGCGCCAAATCCTTTACCCTGACCAGCACTTGAGCTCTGCAGACAGGCAGGTTATATGGTAGAAGGTGAGATCATTTGAAATGTTCATCTTGACACGGACCCCTCAATTTCTGGAGCTCCTCTGCACTCGGAGGCTTTTTCACCGGGGCGCGTCTCTAAGTGAAAAGGGCAAGAGAATTAGTTGCTCGAGATAAAAGGGCAAAAACACACAGTCAAAGGCAGGAGTTGACAGTGATGGTGAAAGTGTGGCCCCTGGAGGACTGGGGTCCGCTGAGAGGGCCTTCAGTGATGAATTTCAATGTGAAAGCCAAGCGATTGAGATCTTCTCCTGAACGATCCCCTGGACAAAGACATTTGGAAAAACACGTTTTGTCCGTACAACGCAGTGCACAGGAAATTGTGTGGTATTTCTTTGTCTAAAAATAAAGAGCATTCTTTTTCACTAAAAAATAGTGATCATAATTATTAATGCTTAATTAGTTATTTTACACATACATTGTTTAATAATAATAATAATAAAAGTAGTAGTAATTATATATTTTAAAAGCAATGACGAATACTACTACTACTACTACTAATAATAATAATAGTAATAATAACAATAATGATAATACTACTACTAATAATAAATACTTTCAAATGTTATTATATTAAGTAATTTTTCTCAAATTAAAACAATTCCAAATTGCAGATCAGATCGCAAAGACATTTGAAGAACAAAATAAAATTCCTTTTCATAGAATAATAAAACATTTTGCATATTTCATAAAATAATATATATATATATATATATATAGCTACTGTTTCAGGAAAGTTTCCTCTCATAAAAACAGGGTCTGGAGAGGCAGAGAGAGGGGGAGGAGGTGTGGTGGTTTGACTTACTCGTTCAGGCGTGTCAAACACACACACACACACACACACACACACACACACCGGGTGGAGCGAGAGGCTGAATTAACGGCGCTTTTACATAGAAACCGAAACAAACTGTAATCAGCGACGCGTTGCTTTTCATTAAGCGCCTTTGACAGCAGCATATTCAGACCTGACAGGGACACAGGGCCCCTGAAATAAACTGCTCTCAAAACACAGAGCCATAAGTTAATTCCTTAAGCTCCATTAACAACTCTTAGCCGCAGGAAACAGAAACATCTCCAAATCTAAAAGCTTTATCGACCTGCGCAAACCTCTGCTGATGGCTCCGTCTTCTTCCCTTTATTTATATATTTCTGCTTCATCTTAATGGACAGGAGCGTCTAGCGCTGGTAATAGACTTCAACACAACTTACCCGGAGAAGGAGGAGAAAAAGGCAAGAAGATTTAGGTCTTTAATTGACCAATTAATTGCTTTTTTTCTCTCTCTCTCTCCCTTTGTCAATCATCCGAGATCTGCTGTGTTATCATGTTGCGATTATTATCTGCACGACATTGCAGTTTTTTGTGAGATGTCGAATACAGGATCACTTTGAGATAATTCTCCTATATGTATTAGAAACAAAAATTATCTTTCTAGCGTTAAGCGGTAAAAAAAATAAAAAAAAATAAAAAAATAAAAAAAACATGTTATATATATATAATCATGCATGTTGGACATGAAATTGCACAGCTGTTAGCAGATGAGACGCTTGTTTATCACGTGTTTGTCCGCGTTTCGCCCCGGACTCTAGACGGCAGAGCGACACGCGCGCGCGCCCCCGGGACTAAAGGACACGCTAAATGTATGTGCACATCATTAGTAGCTCTCAAACACTGACCCACGACTGTGTGCTTCTGTCCTGACTGTATCATCGCGAACATTTGGTCT
The DNA here is from genome assembly GCF_963082965.1 of Carassius carassius. Taxonomy (NCBI): domain Eukaryota; kingdom Metazoa; phylum Chordata; class Actinopteri; order Cypriniformes; family Cyprinidae; genus Carassius; species Carassius carassius. The sequence goes on along the minus strand of NC_081769.1, from coordinate 923,753 downwards.
TAATTAATCTGTCGAATTAATAATAATAATAATAATAATAATAATAATAATAATAATAATAAAGCAATTTGGAGAGTACAATGCTGACGCTGAATGGATCATGAAGGTTGGAAGAGAAACACATGTTGCTCAGTCATAATAATAATGATAATAATAATAATAAAATCCACCACAGCAATAATAATGAATTATTGCATGTTAAATGCAGTTTTACATATAAAAATACAAATTAAAGTTTGGCATTAGAAATATACACACACTGTGTAAAGTTTTATAATTTTGTTGGATTTCACATGATTCTTTTTCCACAATAGGTCAAACTGTATATTTAACAGATAAAATCAGTAAAATATTATAATTTCAACAGTGCTGCAGAACTTTAATCTATACATGTGACTAAAGACAGGGCTGCAATAATAATAATAATAATAATAATAATAATAATAATAATACATAAAAAAAAGAAGAAAAAAAGAAACAAAGAAATGCAACAAGAAAGTTTGAAATTACCTCCAAATACACATTTTACCATGCAGGTTTTACCATCACACTGCATTTTCCATTATTATTTTCCCACAATAGGTCAAACTGTGAATATATGCTTGCGTTATTTCTAGCATCCATTGGTTATGTGCTAATAGACATCTTACATATCTCATACAAATACAAATGTCTTTTTAAGGTGTTTTACAGAATTTATTCCCCCTCTTTCTAATCTTAGTGAATAATAACAGAGTGAGCGAACTACATCTGTTTAATCTTGCATTCAGTGCCACGAGTGCTCTATCAGTCAATATTAATCCCACACAAAATAGCACATGCAAAAGCCATTTGTTTTCCTTGCAGCTTTAAAATTGCATTTAAATGTCATTAAAGTTCACTAGATGACTGGTGTAATAGGCATCGATGCGTTTAGTCACTGCGGGTCTGGAGGGCAGACTTCAGCCGCTGTGTTTGAGAGGCTTGTCTTCACTCTCAGGTGTCACACTCTTCCTGTCGGCCATCGTGGTCACAGCACTGAGAGTCGGTCTCTGAGAGTCTCTCTGAGCTCTGGAGAGGCTGCACTGAGTGGACTGATTTCAATCAGACAGAATTCTCCATCAAAAGTGTCCTTCTGATTTTATACCTGTTATTTAGTTGGATTATAGCTCTAGCATTTCCAGCTGTTATTGTATCTGTCTTTTGGTGTGGCCACTTAAAATGTTGGCGGGCCCATGCAGTTATAGCCTGGCTCTGTACAAGAAATAAATGCACCATGTTTCTACAAGTTAAGCTCCATCTGCATGGAGTCCAAAGGGCCCAATTTTTCGAAAGGTTTAAATGCATAAATGTGATGTTTATGATTTTATAAATTTCATTAAGATGCATCATGTGTGAATGTGTGCGTCATTTAAGATTTAAAGTTGATAAAATTAAATTATTAATTTTAGGGTTTTAGGTTTTATTTTCCGATGCCAACAGAGCTGTTAAATTGGATATAACTTTGTTAGAAACGGTTAGTGTAAAATCATTAACACATATTGTTTACATCCTGTGGTTATGCAGTGTTCTAAAGTTTAATGTCATTGTATGCAACCCAGATTTCATCTTAAAAAAATTATAAACAATAAATAAATAAAGCAAAAGATACATTAAATAAAATTATTGTTGAATGACTGAAATTATTTAATCAACATCTGGAATATTATTTTAAAATTAGAAGATAAGAACAATGGAAATCCTGATTAAGCAAGATAAAGAGAGGAGTCGAGCTTCAGAAACCCTGATTGAACACAGATCTGTGAGCTCAGCGAACACCTCTGTCATTATGAGCAGCTAATCTCTCAGATTCTCTCTTCTGTATGGCACAAACACCGTATGGTGAAACCAGTCAGAAACCCTCCGGTGTTCGTCTCAGCCGCTCCAACAAGAGCCACTCAAACACATCTTTTGATTTGTCAGAGGAACTTTTTAATATTTTCTTACGTGTTCTTATTCCCCTCGTGCATGAGCTCTTGTTTTTATCTTTGCTTTTACAGAAACACTCAAGCTGCTCTTATTTGTATGTACCACTGATCTTTTGCAACACAATTGGATACAGAGGCAAAGGTCAAGCTTAACTCTCTTATGCCTTTCATAGAAAAATGAAAATAGCATATGCTATTGATCCATCCTCAAATGATGTACATAAATCTGAGAGCTCAGCACAATGCCGCATGACCTTTCTGCAATTACCAAGGTGACAGAAGTGATGCTTACAGGAGTCTTACACGGGTTCATTCCCAACACTTTGACTTCAACAGAACAGACACAGACTCACTTTTATTTTAACCTAGAAATAAAACATCATCACTGATTTGAATGTGTGCTTTTCTAAACCATGCAAATTATTATGATATGCACTGACTATTGGTGAAGTATAGCCGTAGAGTCTCTTAAACTTCAAATGCACTTAATGTACAATACAGCACTGATGTGCAATTAAATTGCAAACATTTGTTGCTTTAACAAATGCTCTGATTGCATTGATCTGCATTGCATAAAACATGAATGAATGCATGAATGGCATTTGCATAAAATATGCAAATAGCACAATTCAGTTCATGTAGTAATATAGATTTATGACCACTGTGGATATAACTAAGACAAAATATTGTTATTTCAATAAAAAAATACAGATAAAAAAAATAAAGATTAATATATGATAGGTAAAAATTGATAGCTTGAATGCACTGTAAGTCGCTTTGGATATATTAAGTGGCCTAAACTACTATGTACTTACATTTTAATTAATAATTTAGTACAATGTACTTATTGTGCACATACATGTTTTTACATTGTACTTATATTTAAAAAAAACCTACATGTAATTACATTTGTATTTAATTTCTGTAATTACATTTATAATTACACTGTTGACCCATACTTTACACCTTAACCCACCCTTAAACTTACCCATACCTCCAACCCTCTCCCTAACCTTACCCCATCCCACCTCAATAGCAGCAAAAGTGTTTTACAATACAACATGAACACAATAAGTACATTGTACTTATTTTTTTATGTAAGTACATAGTAGTTAAGGCCACCTAATATAAAGTGGGACCAAAGCGTCTGCTAAATGCATAATTTTAATTTAATTTAAATTTATATAAAAAAGTAAATTTAGAGATTTTTCACTGTAATAGTTTATTCTTTTTCACTTTCAAAAACTGTGCATTTAACAGCCTTTTGCTGTATTTTAATGCTCTATTAGAAGTACTGCAGTTTTTCACTGTATATAGAAAAGGAATTTACTGCTTCTTGAAGTATTTTAATGTTAACATTATAATAATTATTTGCAGCGTGGTGCATGCTGTGTACAGTTAATCATAATGCACTCCACATGACAAACCATGGGCTTTAACTAGACCTGCTTGAGCTTCAGAGGGGAAGATGCTGAAGCGTCCATGCAAGTGGCCACTGTTTTACATGTCTGGCCTGGCTGAGCCGCTGAGGAGAGGAGCAGAGCCGAGTTTGGGGAGGAGGAAGCTCTCCTTATGCACGAGTCTGAGCACAGGAGCCCTCATTAAAGCGCTCCTGCCCGCTTCATGATGTCAAGCCTACTGATTTGTGTTATGGCTATCAGAGTGAGTTAACATTCACAATGGGTGGAGTGTCACAGAGGGGCCTTCAACACACACACACACACACACTCACCCCTGAACAAGCAATCAGCACTTGCGTGAAAGGTCAAATTTGCAATGCAGGGGACTTTACGCAGAGAAAACGCAGGTAATTGGAGGCGGGCGGCTCTGATACCTTTGGCGGAATGTGGCAAGATAATGTGATGGATGTGGAACATTTTGGCGGGCAATTAAATGTTTTTGAGTTCCTGGCTGTCCGATGAGAGAGGGACAAAAGTTGGGAGAAGGGAGTCTGACAGTGTGCCACCTTATAATCTGATTTGCTCTGAAAAACCTGCTTCGAATCAAAGCACTTTTAATCAAAGTGGAGGTTTTTGTGCTGTGTGCGAACGATGCATGAAAGGAGGGAGGACAGAAATGAAGGGCTAATTAAAGTGGGTCAGGATTGAGCTACAGGCATGAGAAAACACTTTAAAGCCTTTACATTATTTACACACTCCTTCATGCCACTGCTCCTTTAAGGAACAGACACACAGAGACTCTTCTGCATGTCTTGACAAAAAATTACTCTTTATTTTGTATTATTTTTTTTATTTTTTTGATAGAAAAGGTTGTATAACAGGCAATGAAAGGCCTTGTTAAGTGTTTTATTGCATTGTTAATTGGCTACTAAGGTGTTCTGGGTGGTTTATTCCTGTCTGGTGTATTGTATTGTTATGATTCCAAATGTAACCGGGTGGTAAATGATTTTAAAGTTTGTTTTTTTCTCCTTTGTTAAAGTATTTTATTTAATTATTATTGTTAAACATTTATTTAATTATTAAACATATTATTATGTTTAATTCTGAGAACAGAGACTACCTGTATTTCTTTGGAGTTATCAGCAGGTGGCGCTTTGTGTGACAACGCGTTTGCGCTCTTGCCTCACGGCATCCGTAGTATACTTTGTTTGGGAAAATGTGCAGGGGGAAATGAGAGAGAGAGAGAGAGAGAGAGAGAGAGAGAGAGAGAGAGAGAGAGAGAGAGAGAGAGAGAGAGAGAGAGAGAGAGACACGTGCACTCTTGAGATACTAACAACAATTTGATCCATCCATGGGTAAATACAATGTTTTGTGAATATATCTTTGTTTAATACCATTTGTGGATGTGTATTTTGTGTTATTTCAGAGAATTGTCATATTTAGGGAACTTTGTTGTATGTAATGTCCACGATGATATGACGTCACTCCATGTGGGCTAGGCTTTATGACAGATGTGACGTACTTTATCTTTTATATTTATTTCAGGTTCTTTTCATGTGATTATAAGTCAATGTGATTATTTACTGTGCACCATAAGGTTGGAGATTTCAGCCATCGTGAAGTGAGAGTGTTGGTGTGTAAAAAAAACTGACCATTATGTGAGTGTTATTTTCTCTAATTTCTCTCAAGTGATAAGTGGGTAATATAAATATGTACTTATGTTGTTTTGTTTTCTTTGTAAAGTATTCCCACTGTCGTATTGTAGGCCTATTGTATTGCATTGTGTTGTTTTATAGTGAGAAGTTTTGGATAACTCTTATTCATACTTTTTTATTTATTTTATTTTTTTTTGCATTTAAAACGGTTGAATTACTGCATCACAGTGTTAGAGAGGATTGTGTTGATCATACACAAGACTGTGATTTTCAGCTGGTTTTATGTGGCACCAGCTTTGCAAACCCCATTTATTGAATCAGAGTTTTCTGCTCTTATCTGTTTATTTTGTGACCATTTAAAACAAACTGTTTCTTATCAATTAAATTGAGAAAACACATTGGTGAATCAGTAGTTTTTATTTTATAGTATTAAATGGATAAACTTAAAAGGAGATAGAACCCCCTTATGTGTTCCTGGTGGTAAATCTAAATCCCCGGTCACACAAAGTTTCAGTAGTCAGTAGCCAGTACCAATACAAGTACAATTTCACCGTAATTGGTACCAATTTCGATAACAGAGCAGAAACGTTTGGAAGGCATTTACCGTACTTTAAATGTTTTAAAAATATATAAATGATTGATGCCAAAAAATGATTAAATGCTAATAATTCATTAAAACATTAGATGTTGTCAGGGTTATGGACTTCTCTCTGTGTGTTTTTGCTCCTTGAGACACAGTTTCTTCCTCATGTTGATTGTTAATTTGATTCCAGGTGTGTTTAGTTCTTCCCCAATTATACTGTGTTTAAAAGCCCTGGTCCTTTCAGTCAGTGTTTGTTGGTTCCTGTATCTCCTACTGTGGTTTTGAAGAACTCCTCGTTTCCTCGTTCCTTGCTTCCCGAGGGAACTGTGACAGAAGAACCGACTGAAACAGTTACCTCTGTTTGTACTCTCCATTTTGTTTCTCGTTTTTACTAAGTTTTTTTGTGTTTTCCCATGGATTCCCTCCTTTGCCCGGAATACCTCCTCCTCCTGCTGGAGCAGGGGAAGAAATCGCTCAAGGGCCATACACGACTGTTCTTGACAAGCCTCACCAACTACCCTGACGCCAGTTTGATAATGGCATGCAGAGGGCCATCGTCACAGGACGGTCCTAGAGCGAACTTTGCCGCCTTTTAGGAGTGCACACTGGTAAGAAATGGATCTCTGGACTCCTGACTCAGAGCCCAGCTCACCATCTCCCCACGGTCCGGAGCATCAGCCTAAGCCCACCGATGATGGAGAGCAATTTCCCTGCCCCAGAAGTTGAGCCCAAAGCCCACCACGAGGGAGAAAGCCGACAACAGCATAGGGGAGTTGAGTATAACGCGGTATTAGTGTCAAAACTAAGAGGGGAGCGCTCCGGCCCCTGATTTCAATTCAGACCACCCTCCAGTGCCCGCTCCTCAAATGCTCACCCTCCCACCCACCCACTTCAGCCTCCTCCACTGTTGTTGTCTGGCAGCCCCTGTGCTCGCCCTCAGCCCACCATCATTATGGTGTGAGCCCCGCGGGAACTGCCATCCTTCAGCGTCGCTGGGGTCAGAGTATACCTCACCTCTGCCTCAGCCTCCGAAGCCCGGACTCCGCCTCGGCCCGTAGACTCAGCTGCTTCACCTTGGCTCCTAGCTCCCTCGCCTCCATTATCAACTGTCCATCCATCTGCTCCACCGGGCTCCCTCGTCCCTCCGGCTCAGCCTTGGTTGGGCGTCGATCCGCCATCGCTTCTGGACTCTCCTACAGCTCCATCTTGGTCCTCAGACGCTAGGCTCAGCATCCCTCTGGCTTGTTGGCTCTCCTTCTCCACCTCGGGCTCCTAATCCATGGCTCTTCCCACCATCAGCTCCACTGTGGGCCGGTGTTATGGCTTTGGCCTGGGTCCTGCTGTGCTCCTCCTGCTCCAGGTCTCTCCTGTATCCTCCCTGGCTCCTCCCTCCTTCGTCGCCCCCCATCCATCCTCCTCCCAAGTTCCCACCCACGCCTCCCTCTGTTGTTTCTATGGCGTGAGGATGCACCTTTCGGGGTGGGGATGTTGTGTCATGGTTATGGACTTGGCCCTAGTCCTTTCAGTCAGTGTTTGTCTCTTCTAAACATCTATCCATGTGTCCCTGTGTACAGATGAAGCTTTTCATACATTCTTACTCATTTAAACCTTGCTTTAAAAAGTCAGTAATAAAACAAAGAACAAAGAAATGCATTACAAACAATACAACACATATAGTTTAGTATCTAACTTTAGAGGTTCATTAAAGCTACTAAATGTATTCAGCAAAAACAGATGCATACGTCTATATTTTTTATATTTATTTATTGTTTTCTAAATGTATCAAATATATGCATAATCCTCAATGTTATTTTGTATACATTTATTAATTGGTTCATGCACATTCCATCAATTAATAAAAATAAGACATTTTAAGGCTAGTTTGAAGAAAACTTAATCTTTGCACTGTAAAAGTGGCACAGAAGCTGCATCTGAAACTAGATATTATTACTGTTCAAGGCGGCTCAAATGTGGTATGAATTAATTTACAAAGCATTTACAATTGCATTAAAATTTTTAGCATCTATTTGTGCTTTTTATATATAATTTTTTTTTCTGGAGTTTCTGAAATAATTGAAAAGTAAAATGTTTTTGAATAAAAAACTAAAAGCACCAGTAGATGGTGCTTCATATCAATGTTTTAATGAGTAGGTCACTGAATCGTTTGATTTGTTTAAGAGGACTGATTCATTCAGGAATGAAGCAAGTGAAATATGCTGAATTTAGAACTGCATACTAGCGTGCGACTCTTACTATTTCTGCCAGATTATGAGTCTGAAATAAAATGCTTACCAATGGGTACCAAATAGAGTCAGAAAGTTCAGTACCATCACATTTTCTCAACTTTAGTGTCGACTTCATACTGAAGCAAAAGTATTTTTGAAAACACAGTATTTTATAAAAGACACGTGAATTTCCTCCTGCAAATATGTTTCTTTCTACACACTAAATCATCCAAATGAACTGATTATGGTTCGAGTTTTTGCTTTTTAAGTGTTAATGATTATGCTGCCATTTAATTAATGAGGCATAGTGAACAGTCATGTAGACATGATCACAAAATAAACCATGACAAGAGTGGTCTCAAATCAACCATACAAAGTTTATTTGAGAAAATGACCAACTGACCGTACTTGATTCTGCTTATATTTAATTGAGACAACAATCATTTATAGCTACACCAACAAAGCCGATTCTCCCTGTATGCGAAGTATGCATGATGCATAAGGCCCCAGTTCACAAGCATTGGTGTGGATAGCAGAAGCTGTCCAGTCTCAGTCGTGTCGAGCCATGTTCCTCCACAGATGCTTTACAAACCAGATTAGTGAGCTTAACTCACGCCGAGACTGAACACATAATCAAACAAACACACAAACTGAATCAAACGTGTCGTTCAGGGTGCTTTAACATATAAAACTGTCAATGTTTTGGTCTCTCAGTTTTTGCTTTAAGTGAAAAACAGTCAAATTTCCATAAAACAATGTGTTTTATTATTCAGAATAATGAATGTGTCAGAGGTGAGCTCTAAGCATTAGGTCTAATTTCAGACTCATACGCACAGCATGAGTTGTTCCTGGTTTAGGGCTAACTAGCCAATAATCCATCCTGGTCATCAAAACTAAAGCCACCTCAAAGTTAGCAAACTCATTTGTTGATATCAATTAAATATTGTCAGTCCAGGAGTGAGTGCTACTGTATTTAGAAAAAATCACATTATGCCTGATCATGTGTGCTTCAATCTGACCTGTATTGTGTCCAAATCCCATTCTTCTATTTTTTTCTCCTCTTTCAGGGATAGATAGATAGTAAGATAGATAGACTGATATTCACTATCAATAAGAAAGACCAAAAGACCAGAGAAGTATTGTCACAAGGTGACGATCTTTAGGGGCGGAACCAAAATTCGGGAAGTTTGGTTCCGCCCGGAAGCGTTTCCGCCCGGACCGGAAAAACAGAACACCGGAACCTCCGGTAGCGCCGTAAGAAGGAAAATCAGGGAATTCGATACACCTGTGCCTAGTTAGGGACAGCGGTTGGTGATTGGAGGATACGCTGGACAAGGCAGTACTTAAGGCCAAGTTATTTCCCAGTCTGGGAAGCTCTTTTTGGTGTGTGTGAAGCACTGGGTTGTGCCCGTCTTGGTACGCTGCTGGTAGCTGTCTAACTCTCTCTCTCCCTCAGGCTGGAATTGTATGATTGTGAAGACATCGCGAACCTTAAAGGTTGAGAAGTGAACAGATTATACGGCGAACTGAGACGACGTGAAAAAGGGGATTGGAAGTGGCATTGATGTGAGTACTAAGAGCCAGTCGAAAGTGCCCTGTATATTGACCTGGCGTTGTGTAGATCTCTCCAGGAGGAGGAGGGCGGCCCTACCCCTAATATAGTGTGGTGGGAGAGCCGAAGGAATACTTATTGAAGTAGTCACAACGACGACATCACTAGCTAGGCCGCATATCCCATCGCCAGATCCGAACCAAGCGAAGTGAAGGAAGACGGGTGTCCTTTCCGTACACTGAGTGTGGTGGGTGAGTCTTCGTGCTGTGAAAACCTATAATTTTGACGTGGTGCTGTATATTGCTGTGGGCTGCTGTGTATTGCCGTGTGTCCTGTCAGATAAACCCCCGCCTTCACGCACTTCGGCGTGGGAGGACAAGGAGATTGCTGGTCCTAGCCTAGTTCAGTACAGTATATGTTGTGAGCGTGCTTCAGATCTCCGGAGATAGCACGGTACGCTGTGTCCAGCCCAGAGGTGAAAGCCATCCAAAGCAGAGTAACTGTGTTTTGTGTCCAAGTTGATACCTGTGGAGAGGAAAGGAAAGAGAGTGAGTAACACAAGGAGAAACAGAGGAAACCGGTACTTACAGTGCGCTGTGTTCAGCCCAGAGGTGAGAGCCATTCAAAGCAAACTAACGGTGCTATTGTGCCCAAGTTGATATCTGTGGAGAGAAAAGGAGAGAGAGGGAATAACACGAGGAGGAATGGAGCGAACCCTGTACTTACAGTACGCTGTGTCCAGCCCAGAGGTGAGAGCCATTTAAAGCAAACTAACTGTGCTATTGTGCCCAAGTTGATACCTGTGGAGAGAAAAGGAGAGAGAGGTGAATAACACGAGGAGGAATAGAGCGAACCCTGTACTTACAGTACGCTGTGTCCAGCCCAGAGGTGAGAGCCATTCAAAGCAAACTAACTGTGCTATTGTGCCCAAGTTGATACCTGTGGAGAGAAAAGGAGAGAGAGAGTGAATAACACGAGGAGGAATAGAGCGAACCCTGTACTTACAGTACGCTGTGTCCAGCCCAGAGGTGAGAGCCATTCAAAGCAAACTAACTGTGCTATTGTGCCCAAGTTGATACCTGTGGAGAGAAAAGGAGAGAGAGAGTGAATAACACGAGGAGGAATAGAGCGAACCCTGTACTTACAGTACGCTGTGTCCAGCCCAGAGGTGAGAGCCATTCAAAGCAAACTAACTGTGCTATTGTGCCCAAGTTGATACCTGTGGAGAGAAAAGGAGAGAGAGTGGGTAACACGAGGAGAGACTGAGGAAACCTGTACTTACGCCGCTGCCTGTGGAGAAAGAGAAAGCGAGTGAGCACCCAAGGAACGAACTGTGTGAACCAGTACTTACTGTGAGCTGTAATCAGCGAAGAGGTGAGAGCAGAACCAAGCTGAACTAACTGTGCCTGTGTGTCCCAGCCGTTGCCTGTGGAGAAAGAGAAAGCGAGTGAGCACCCAAGGAACGAACTGTGTGAACCAGTACTTACTGTGAGCTGTAATCAGCGAAGAGGTGAGAGCAAAACCAAGCTGAATTAACTGTGCCTGTGTGTCCCAGCCGTTGCCTGTGGAGAAAGAGAAAGAGCCCGTTGCCTGTGGAGGAAGAGAAAGAGAGTGAGCACCTCGAGAACGAACTGTGTGAACCAGTACTTACCGTGAGCTGTATTCAGCGAAGAGGAGGAAGAAGGAGGGCGCTACGGATACCTAAGACTCAGGCCGGGGCCCGAGTCCTACGCCCCGGATCCCCGTGGCCCCCTTGCTCCCTGACCTCTTCCCGGCCATAGCCCATCTGGAGGGCCGAGTCAGAGTTTAGTTTTAATTGCCCTTTCCCTATTCCCCAAGCTATTTTTAGATATTTAAATAAAGATTGTTTTATCACTTACTTGTTCTCGTGTTGTTTGGCCATTGGGTCGGGTTTGGGGACCTCCTCGAGGTGGAAGTTGAGAAGGGGTGTGGCTTAGTTAAAGCATAGCCAGCCCCTGGGTGTGACAGATTTGGCGTAGTCGGCAGGGTTTCCACCTCGAGTTGAGTAACCAAGGTCGTCCAATGACCGACAACGCGGGGCTTTCAGCCCAACCCCGTGCCATGCCCGTTTTTATGGGGAGCCCCTGGATTCAAAAATATGGGGGGACAGAATCCGAGGTACGATTGTCTGAATGGAAGGCTCAACTAGAGTACTTGGCCGACCTACAGGGCCTTAGTGCAGCCCAGCGGCTTCAATTTGTGTTAAACTCCCTGGATGGAGAAGCGCGGCGAGAGGTGCATGCCGCCCCCGAAGCCGTTAGAGCTAACGCCCAAACCGTGTTCCAGTTCCTCACTGAACAGTATGGTGACCACACCCCCGTAGCTGTCCTTCGCTCCCAGTTCTTCAATTGTAAGCAGGGCCCCCGCCAACCGATTAGAGCTTTCGCCCTGAGGTTGCGAGAGCAATTCGCCCGACTACAGACCCGTCGGGACCACGGGTTGGGAGATGGAGAGACTCTATTGCGGGACCAGTTTCTTCTGGGGTTGAAGGAGGGTCCGGTGAGACAGAGCCTACGTATCCAGTTTCGAAGGGACCCGGGTCTTACGTTCGAAGATCTGAAGAAAGAGGCACTGGCCCTGGAAGGTGATGAGACTGAGGTGAGTGGTTCCCCAGTGTGTGCGGTTGTCAGTGAAGTAGCACCAGCACAACCCGGAGGCCCTGACTGGAAGCAAGCACTGAAGGCTGAACTTTTGAAAGATGTCCGCGATCAGATGTCTGAACTGTCTAAAGCCCTCGTAGGAGAATTGCGCCAAGGACGGGCGCGGGAGGAACCACGGCCGGCGCCCCGAGACCGAGTGTACTCAGAGGGAGGCCGAGAGCCGTTCAGGCGCCCGAACCACTTTAACCGGCCCCGTTTCGAATGGGACGAGCAAGGGCGACCCATCTGTAACCGCTGTGGCAAACCAGGTCACTATAGCCGTCAGTGTGGGCCCCGCAGGGCGTCAGAAGGGGGTTTTTAGGTCGGCCGGCCACTGTGGGTCGTGTGGCCGGGACCCCTCGAGAAGACCCTGGAAGAGGATATGGCTCTAGGAGCCAGATGATTGGGCGTAGCCCCGTGGCGAAGGTGAGAGTGTGCGGCAAGGAGATTCAATGCCTGGTAGACACAGGCTCCCAAGTGACGTTGTTTGCTGAGAGTTTATCCGAAGAAGTGTTTGGGAAACAAGGGGCACCAGGGGCGGAGGCCCCCTGGCTTACTCTGAAGGGCGCAAACGGCCTCGACATCCCATATATTGGCTACCGATTGACGGACCTAGAGGTTCACGGAGTGATGGTCCCCCAGAAAGGTGTGATTATCGTGCAAGACCATTGTCTGGGTGTACATCGAGCCCTGTTGGGCATGAATGTCCTCGCTGATTGCTGGGAAGAGCTATTTCGGGCTAGGCCCGTATCGAAGATACCACCTGCAGAGAGGCCCAAGTGGGAGTGTGTGGTAGCTGACTGTCGAAGGGTGCAAATGAGCCAAGTCCGCAGGGAACAGGAAGAGGTAGGAAGAGTGATGTGTCGTTTTGCTTTGTCTGTCCCCGCAAAAAGTGAGGCTGTTGTGTGGGCGCGAGTACCGCCCCGAAGAGCGGGCCCAGAAGAGTGGGTGCTGGTGGAGCCCCATGTGGATTGTCCACAAGTGGAAGTGGCACGAGGATTATCGACGGTCCGGCGGGGGAGAGTCCCCGTGAGGATACGGAATGTACATCCATACGCGGTGCAACTACATCGGCACCAACGATTAGCCCGTCTGACAACGGTTACATCCCACCAAGTAAGGGAAGAGAGGGATATTAGTTTTCGTCAGGTGTGCCCCACTGTCATCGAGGTGGCCCTGACACAAGTAGACACCCCATGGGGTGGTATGGAGAGGAGTGTGCCGAGCCACCTGGCGGGTGAGTCGTTACAAGGGGAGGATTTAGAGCAAGCACAGACACAGAAGTTACAGGCCCTCCTTCGGAGATGGCAGCATGTGTTCGCCACCCACGACGAAGACTACGGATGCACCCAGGTGGTACAACATCATATACCTACCGGGGATGCAGGGCCCAGCCGGGAGAGGTATCGCCCAATTCCGCCCACTTTGTATACCGAGGTACGTACACTCCTGCAAGGCATGCTGAAGCAAGGAGTTGTTAGGGAAAGCAGCAGCCCGTGGGCGGCCCCCATAGTGCTGGTGCAAAAGAAGACGGGGGCTTGGAGATTCTGCGTGGACTACCGTAAGCTGAACCTCGTGACTAAGAAAGACGCTTTCCCTTTGCCACGGATCGAAGATTCGCTTGCCAGCCTCACGCAGTCGGCATGGTACTCTACCCTAGATTTGGCCAGTGGCTACTGGCAGGTGCAGGTGGCCGAAGCAGACCGGGAGAAGACTGCCTTTACAACCCCGTTTGGACTATTTGAATGGGACCGGATGCCTTTCGGGCTCTGTAACGCTCCGGCCACCTTCCAGCGGCTGATGCAGCGGTGCTTGGGAGGTCAGTTAATGGAGTCAGTATTAGTTTACCTGGATGATGTGATTGTCTACTCCCCAGATTTTGATTCACACCTGAGGCACCTCGAGGAAGTCTTTCGGGCCATGGAGAAGTACGGATTGAAACTACAGCCCAATAAGTGTCACTTACTACGGAGAGAAGTCAACTTTCTGGGCCACGTGGTCAGTGCGGCTGGAGTGTCCGTAGATCCTGGAAAGGTATCGGCCGTGAAGGACTGGAAGGCCCCGAGGACAGTGAGGCAAGTGCGATCCTTTTTAGGATTTGTGGGATACTATAGGCGTTTCATAAAGGACTTTTCAAAAATTGCTAAACCCCTTAATCAGTTGCTGGTTGGCACAGGTCGTAACCGGGGCCGGGGGTCGCCCAACGTAGACTGGGATGCAAATTGTGAGTCGGCGTTCCAGACATTGAAGCAGGAGCTGCTACAGGCCCCTATCTTGGCATACGCAGATTTCACAAAACCATTCCTTTTGTATACAGATGCCAGCAATCTTGGGCTGGGAGCGGTGTTGGCTCAACGGCAGGACGGAGTTGAGAGGGTCATCGCGTACGCCAGCCGGAGCCTCCACCCAGCCGAGAGGAACGATGCGAACTATAGTTCTTTCAAATTGGAGCTGCTGGCGTTGAAGTGGGCCCTAAGTGAGAAATTTAAAGACTACCTCTGGGGTGCCAAGGTGACGATCATTACAGACAATAACCCATTAGTACACTTACAGACGGCGAAGCTGGGAGCCGTGGAGCAGCGGTGGGTGGCCCAACTGGCCAACTTTGACTATCAACTACAGTACCGACCAGGGCGTGAACACACGAACGCGGACGTCCTCTCAAGGCTGCCCGAAGCGGAAAGCCCCGGAGGGGCCAGCCAGGAGGAGGGCTATATGGTAGGAGCAGTAGAGGCACCAGGCAGCAGACAAGAGGCCGTGCCTGAGAACTGGGGATGGGATCCCCGTCGGTGGAGGGAGAGACAGGCCAGGGATCAAGATGTGCGGCTGGTAAGAGAATGGCTGGAACAGGGCCGACGGCTGACGCCAGCGGAGAGGTTAGCCCAGACGGATACTGGGAGGAGGCTGCTGGGGCAATGGGACAGGCTGGAGCTGAGAGATGGCGTTTTGTGCAGAAGGGTCAGTGACCCGAAGTTGGGCGAAGAAGTACGCCAGATCGTGGTACCCGCAGATGAGGTAACGGCTTTAGTTTCGGCGTACCACAACCAGTTGGGGCATCAGGGACAGGAGAGGACCGTGTCCCTGCTTAGGAGATTCTTCTTTTGGCCCGGGCTAGAGGCATCGGTGCACGCCCTAATTCAAGCTTGCCCGAGATGCATATTGTTTAAGTCCAGACGGGAGGTCCGAGCGCCAATGGTACCCATCCATGCGAAGGCCCCCCTTCATATCATGGCTATGGACTTCTTGACACTGGGCCGACCACGAGATCGCTACCAGAACATCTTGGTAATAACGGATTTGTTCACAAAGTACGCTTGGGCTATCCCCACCCTCGACCAGACTGCAACCACCACCGCTACAGTTTTATGGCGGGCCGTCTTCCAGACGTTCGGATGCCCGGAGTTTCTGCACTCCGATCAAGGAGCCAACTTTGAGTCCAGGGTAATTAGAGAACTATGCCAGTTGTACGGTTGCACGAAAACTCACACCACTTCGTATCATCCTCAGGGGAACGGCGGCTGTGAGAGATTCAATCAGACCCTATTGGGGCTGCTGGGGACCTTGGACCAACAACGGCAGGACGATTGGGTGAGTGCCTTGCCAAACCTCCTACAGGCCTATAACAACAGTATACATAGTACTACGGGTTACGCTCCCACTTACCTGATGTTTGGCAGACACATACGAATGCCTACTGACCTGGTCCTAGGAGTGATAGCCGACCAAGAGGAAGCAAGTGTAACGGAGTGGGTGGGGCGCCATCACCAGCGCTTGCATTTCGCCTACGAGCAGGTGTCGAAAAGGATACAGACGGCAGGAGAGAAAAGTAAGCGGTTGTATGATCGGACTGCTAGAGAAGCCCCTCTACTGCCAGGAGAGAGGGTGTTGGTGAGAGATAATCGGCGGCAGGGGAAGGGGAAACTGAGTGACCGTTGGGAGGCCACCCCTTATGTAGTCTGCCGGCAGCAGAGGCCGGGGCAGCCGGTCTATACCATCCGGCCAGAAGGGAAGTCAGGCCCCGACCGTGTGGTGCACCGGAACATGATTCGCCCATGCCCTAACTACCCTGAAGCCGTGGAAGAAGTCCCCACGGAACCTGTACCAGCGGCCCCCTGGATTGAAGGTTGGGCTGTGGTACCAGGGAGACCCGTGGTGGCACCACCCCCGATCGCCCCGAGAGAACCAGAAGCAGCCCCTGAACAAGCTGAGCCCGATTCACCAGTGAGACGATCCCAGCGAGAGAACCGAGGCCGACCCCCTGCCCGCTATGGGGAGTGGACAGCCCGAGGACGTTCTAGGGACTAGAACGGATTGGCGGGGGAGGATGTCACAAGGTGACGATCTTTAGGGGCGGAACCAAAATTCGGGAAGTTTGGTTCCGCCCGGAAGCGTTTCCGCCCGGACCGGAAAAACAGAACACCGGAACCTCCGGTAGCGCCGTAAGAAGGAAAATCAGGGAATTCGATACACCTGTGCCTAGTTAGGGACAGCGGTTGGTGATTGGAGGATACGCTGGACAAGGCAGTACTTAAGGCCAAGTTATTTCCCAGTCTGGGAAGCTCTTTTTGGTGTGTGTGAAGCACTGGGTTGTGCCCGTCTTGGTACGCTGCTGGTAGCTGTCTAACTCTCTCTCTCCCTCAGGCTGGAATTGTATGATTGTGAAGACATCGCGAACCTTAAAGGTTGAGAAGTGAACAGATTATACGGCGAACTGAGACGACGTGAAAAAGGGGATTGGAAGTGGCATTGATGTGAGTACTAAGAGCCAGTCGAAAGTGCCCTGTATATTGACCTGGCGTTGTGTAGATCTCTCCAGGAGGAGGAGGGCGGCCCTACCCCTAATATAGTGTGGTGGGAGAGCCGAAGGAATACTTATTGAAGTAGTCACAACGACGACATCACTAGCTAGGCCGCATATCCCATCGCCAGATCCGAACCAAGCGAAGTGAAGGAAGACGGGTGTCCTTTCCGTACACTGAGTGTGGTGGGTGAGTCTTCGTGCTGTGAAAACCTATAATTTTGACGTGGTGCTGTATATTGCTGTGGGCTGCTGTGTATTGCCGTGTGTCCTGTCAGATAAACCCCCGCCTTCACGCACTTCGGCGTGGGAGGACAAGGAGATTGCTGGTCCTAGCCTAGTTCAGTACAGTATATGTTGTGAGCGTGCTTCAGATCTCCGGAGATAGCACGGTACGCTGTGTCCAGCCCAGAGGTGAAAGCCATCCAAAGCAGAGTAACTGTGTTTTGTGTCCAAGTTGATACCTGTGGAGAGGAAAGGAAAGAGAGTGAGTAACACAAGGAGAAACAGAGGAAACCGGTACTTACAGTGCGCTGTGTTCAGCCCAGAGGTGAGAGCCATTCAAAGCAAACTAACGGTGCTATTGTGCCCAAGTTGATATCTGTGGAGAGAAAAGGAGAGAGAGGGAATAACACAAGGAGGAATAGAGCGAACCCTGTACTTACAGTACGCTGTGTCCAGCCCAGAGGTGAGAGCCATTTAAAGCAAACTAACTGTGCTATTGTGCCCAAGTTGATACCTGTGGAGAGAAAAGGAGAGAGAGGTGAATAACACGAGGAGGAATAGAGCGAACCCTGTACTTACAGTACGCTGTGTCCAGCCCAGAGGTGAGAGCCATTCAAAGCAAACTAACTGTGCTATTGTGCCCAAGTTGATACCTGTGGAGAGAAAAGGAGAGAGAGAGTGAATAACACGAGGAGGAATAGAGCGAACCCTGTACTTACAGTACGCTGTGTCCAGCCCAGAGGTGAGAGCCATTCAAAGCAAACTAACTGTGCTATTGTGCCCAAGTTGATACCTGTGGAGAGAAAAGGAGAGAGAGAGTGAATAACACGAGGAGGAATAGAGCGAACCCTGTACTTACAGTACGCTGTGTCCAGCCCAGAGGTGAGAGCCATTCAAAGCAAACTAACTGTGCTATTGTGCCCAAGTTGATACCTGTGGAGAGAAAAGGAGAGAGAGTGGGTAACACGAGGAGAGACTGAGGAAACCTGTACTTACGCCGCTGCCTGTGGAGAAAGAGAAAGCGAGTGAGCACCCAAGGAACGAACTGTGTGAACCAGTACTTACTGTGAGCTGTAATCAGCGAAGAGGTGAGAGCAGAACCAAGCTGAACTAACTGTGCCTGTGTGTCCCAGCCGTTGCCTGTGGAGAAAGAGAAAGCGAGTGAGCACCCAAGGAACGAACTGTGTGAACCAGTACTTACTGTGAGCTGTAATCAGCGAAGAGGTGAGAGCAAAACCAAGCTGAATTAACTGTGCCTGTGTGTCCCAGCCGTTGCCTGTGGAGAAAGAGAAAGAGCCCGTTGCCTGTGGAGGAAGAGAAAGAGAGTGAGCACCTCGAGAACGAACTGTGTGAACCAGTACTTACCGTGAGCTGTATTCAGCGAAGAGGAGGAAGAAGGAGGGCGCTACGGATACCTAAGACTCAGGCCGGGGCCCGAGTCCTACGCCCCGGATCCCCGTGGCCCCCTTGCTCCCTGACCTCTTCCCGGCCATAGCCCATCTGGAGGGCCGAGTCAGAGTTTAGTTTTAATTGCCCTTTCCCTATTCCCCAAGCTATTTTTAGATATTTAAATAAAGATTGTTTTATCACTTACTTGTTCTCGTGTTGTTTGGCCATTGGGTCGGGTTTGGGGACCTCCTCGAGGTGGAAGTTGAGAAGGGGTGTGGCTTAGTTAAAGCATAGCCAGCCCCTGGGTGTGACAGTATCATCCTTATAACCAAAGAAATGTTGAAAATGCAAACATTAATTGATGTGATGTTTTCTGGAGGAATAAAGCAGTGAAAGGAAAGGCCTGAACGCTGATGTTTTGAGAGTCAGACTTGTATTTTCTATCTGTGTTGCTTTCCTCCGTACGCTTCACAGCCTCGCTCTCATTGTTCCACACTGTTTCCATTCTTTAATAATAGAAGAGCAGTGTGTTTTATGCATCCATTTTTGTCACGCTCAGTTTCACAAAAAAATGGAGCTGGAGAGACGGATCCAGCACACAGATGTAAAGTAACATTCCTCCCGCCGACACAATTAGTTTTCATTGAACGCTATTGATCTTTCTCCACATTCAATTATATCCACACATGAATGTTTGTAGTCATTAGACGGGCTCTTTGTTGTGTCACCAACAGCAATTAAATCCGGACGATTTCCAGAAGCGTCCATGTGGAACCGCAGGAATCGGGACAGGTTTGAAATAAAAATGACACGCGTCCCTCAGTCCCTCAGTGGATGAATTCTTCCTGATCTTCAGGAATCTGTTTGCTTGCCTTCTGAAAAGACCTTGATATGAGCAAGATGGCGTTTGTGTTTTTTAAAGGAAAATATCTTGATATAACAAGAGCTTGAAGTGACTGTGAACTAATCCAGAGTCTGTTTATCCTAGACTGGCTTTGAATGCTCCAGATAACAGACAGAAAACACTGCCAGTGTCAATCTATTTGCTGATTGTGAAAAGCAAAATAACGTTTGTATTGACCTTACAGATTTGGCCGTTCTCTGCGTCCCCCTGAGCTGGCTGGAGTTCAAGTCTGGGACACATATTCACTTCTGTTAAATATAGACACAAAATATTCATGCAGAGCATTTCAATCTGCTTGACAATTAGAACATATCCTGCTTATCGACATCCGATATTAGTTACCAGACACAAATCAAGAGCGAATCAAATAAAAAAAAGATGATCTGTTCATTGTACAATACAGACTAGAATCTGTCTGAGATTTGAAACATATCAATGAACACACAGTGATTGTTTTACCAAAAGCAGGGCGGTTGACACATGTTATGGGGTAAGTTGTCACAATGGGAATTCAACATTTAAACATTAAAACATTTATTAAACAAACAGGAAAATCATATAAGGTAATATAGACTACTGATCAATTGTTTGAGGTCAGATCGAACAAAGAAGTCTCTTCTGCTCACCAAAGCTGCATTTTGATCAAAAATACAGTAAAATGTATTTCTCAAATATTATTACAATTTTAAACATCTGTTATCTCTGTTAAAGTGTAATTTATTTCTGTATTTTCAGCATCATTCCTCCAGTCTTCAGTGTCACATGATCTTCAGAAATCATGAAAATATGATGATTTACTGCTCAAGAAACATTTCTGATTATTATCAGTGTTGAACACAGTTGTGCTGCACAATATTTTTGAGGAAACTGTGATACTTTTTATTTTTCAGGATTCACAGATGAATAGAAAGTTCAAAAGAGCACCATTTCTTTAAATATAAATATAACATTGTAACATCATAAATGTATTTTCTCTCACTTTTGATTAAGTTAATGTGTCCTTCATAAATAAAAATATTCATTTTTAACAGTTGTAGCATATGACAGCAAATGTTTGGCTAACAGAAATCATACTCAATAAACTACATGACTACAACACATCATTTAATAGCACCAACCTCTAAGAAATCACTCAAACTATGAAAATAAGACCTTATACCTTTTATGAACAGTATCGGAGATGGAGAACACAATTCATCCTCTATATAGGTTTGTTACCTTTTATATAACACTATGACTTTTATACGTTTCTTAGTATTATAGAATATTGTAATAATAGTATACATAAAAATGTTATATTGTATTATAGTACAACCAGTTCTTAGTATATAGTAACTCTTGCCATTAAAATAAGATGTTACAAAAATAGAATATTGTAAGGATGGAATTTAAAAAATTTATTCTAACTTATGACTCTGTACACTTATAACTTATACCTCCCCATACACTGAATCAGCTACAAACACATTTATTGCACATTGTTACAATATGCACGATAGACAATAATTAGGTCAGATTAAAGCCCTATCAGCCACTGACCGTCCTGTAGAACTGTCCCAAATATAACACATGCAATACCAAAACCTCTAAACCAAGGGTCACCTGATATTAAATGATAAAAACCAAAGAAGTCAGCGGAGTGATAATGACACGAGTGCATGTATGTGTGAGTTTGGGAATGACTGGGAATATTTTTGTTTGTAATAACACACCAAAATGAGTAAAAGTGAGGAGCAGCACAGCCCTTAATGACGTGCCACTTCACCTCGCTCCTCCTGTCCTGAAGCAGCTAATTACAGCCATTCATAACCCTGACTCACAGATGGGGAACTCAACGGCAGGAAGGTGTTGGGTGGTTGTGGATGGGCGACTCAAAAGAACGTCCCAACAGCATTAGCCCTGCTGTACATCACAGTAAGGGCAGAGCCGTCCCGTGCAGCACTCCTATGATGCATCTGCCTGCTTTGAACAACATTAAAGATGCACATTCTGTAGAGCAGTGAGTAGATTTGGTACAGTGTGTAGGATGTGGTGCACTGAAGACTGTAAAGTAAGTCAACAGTGACCTCTCTCTCTCAGAACTGGAATAACAGGCTGATGGGAATATTTCACATCTTCAGCCGGAGATGAAGCACAAGGAGCTCCACAATCAATAAACCTCTTGATCACTCTCAGTGGGGAACAAGCCTTTATGCTTGGTATTTTATTTTTGTTATTAAAACAGTTGAAATGCAATAAATAAGTAAATAAGACTGTGTACTTACATAGTAACTAGATGTGTGTGTAGGATATAACCACAGTGTAAGTCCATATTTTGTGACCTAGTATCTACAGCTGTGATATTTCTCTAACTACACACATGTAGCAACCCAATGAATCTTATATACAAGTACAAATGTGTAACAGGACTAACAGCACTTTTTTGGTAAAGAAAGTGTTACACTTCACTAAGTACTCATGTAACAGGAATTATATAAATACATTTTGTAACAACATGTATAAAAGTTATTGGAACCATTTGATCCAGGGATTGGAGATGGGTAGGTTTAAGGATACTTTAATACCAGTGTACTTACATGGTAGCTCCTCATGAACTGTCCACTTCATATAAAGTGTAACATTCTGGACACCAACCATAATTAATATGTAAAGCCAAACTTACTGGCTACGGCTGTGTAACATCAGAGTAATTACATGCTAAATCTAATATAAAGTGTAACACTTTCTTTACCAAAAACTGCTGTTAGTCCTGTTACACATTTGTACTTTCATTACCAAAAAGTGTTGTTACTGATGTCCTGTTACACATATATAGTTACATATAACATATTAATTTAATATATTATTTATTTTATATATCTTATCTTACTTGATTGTAGCCATGGGCAACATTCATTGCTCATAATTTAAGGGATCAATGAGATCTAGAATATGGTTTGTGTGTAAATAAATAAATACAATGAGACATGACTTTGCAAAATGGGGATAAATTCACATCCCTCATCCTGTATTAATGGGTCAAGTGCATTACAACCTCCAGCCACTAACTATAAAACACTATAAAATTATAATTTGGCAAAGGAATAATTATATGTTGTGGGGGTAGTCGTGGCCTAATGGTTAGAGAGTCGGACTCCCAATCGAAAGGTTGTGAGTTCGAGTCCCGGGCCGGCAGGAATTGTGGGTGGGGGGAGTGCATGTACAGTTCTCTCTTCACCTTCAATACCACGACTTAGGAGCCCTTGAGCAAGGCATCGAACCCCCAACTGATCCCCGGGCGCCGCAGCATAAATGGCTGTCCACTGCTCCGGGTGTGTGTTCACAGTGTGTGTGTGTGTGTTCACTGCTCTGTGTGTGTGTGCACTTCGGATGGGTTAAATGCAGAGCACAAATTCTGAGTATGGGTCACCATACTTGGCTGAATGTCATGTCACTTTCACTTTCACTCATTATGAATAAACATTTATTATTACATGTCTGTCTATCTCTCTCTCTCTCTCTCTCTCTCTATATATATATATATATATATATATATATATATATGAAGTTAGTCACGCTCAGTGCTGGAGTGGCTCGTGTCAGTGAGTCTCTATCTGTCCGCCGGGGGTTTCTGAGCCGCTGGCTCTGACTGACCAGCACAGACACGAGTGCTCAAACTCAGGTGAGCAGATTAGAGCACCTGTGGGGTCCTTTAATAAGAGCGGAGCCTGTCAGAGCTGATGATGTCCGCAGCACGGTCAGAGTTTCCCCGACGGCCCGGGCTGCTGAAGGACGGATGGTTTCACACCACAGCTTCTGACAGCATGTCACCAACTCCAGCCGCACTGCACTCCATGTTCTTCAGCGTGTTTTTATTTGTTGTTGAGTTGTTGTGGGCTTTTTTCCTCTGTTCCTATGAATGAAAACATCTTGCTGTCACAAACTTCACACCCAAGTGTTGTGAGGCCAGCCGAGGGTCTCTGACACGCTTCAAACACTTGACGAGATTGAGAAAAACTCCACCTGAACTCCACTCACACTCACATGAAGGCTTCTGCTGTTCAGTCATGTATCCTTTATTTTTTATTTATTTTTATGTAAATATTTTTTTCTGTTTTATTGAGTGGACAATGAAATGATACAAGCTTGCATCATCTCTCAAATATCAGAGCATGTGCACTGAACACTGAAAATTGCTATTTTCAGAAGTTCTGTTTTGGAATGATTCAGACTTAAAAGAAAGAAGAAGAAAAAGAAAAAAACATCAACATCATTTGAAATACATGCAGAAAGCTGACATATGTTAAAACACAGTGTGGCCTCTAACAAAACAACTATCTACACTGAATCTGAATATGGCAGAAATACATTTCTAAATATTATATTATATTTCAGCAAGATTAATTTTTAATGAGCCCAAAAGAATACACGTCACACCTCTGTTTATCAATTTGCACTGGCTTCCAATAGCTGCTCGCATAATATTCAAGGCATTGATGTTTGCCTACAAAACTACCACTGGCTCTGCATCCATTTACCTAAATTCATTACTTCAGACTTACGTGCCTCTAGAAGCTTGCGTTCTGCAAGTGATGGTCGCTTGATTGTGCCATCCCAAAGAAGCACAACGTCACTTTTATGGACTTTTAAATTAAATGTTCCTCCTGGTGGAATGACCTCCCCAACTCAACCCGAGCAGCTGAGTCCTTCGCCATCTTCAAGAATCGGCTTAAAACACATCTCTTCCATCTTTATTTGACCCTCTAACTTTAGCACTTCTGATTCTATTCTTAAAAAAACATAAAAAAAAAAAAAATCTAACTACCTTTGTAATCTTTTTGTATTGTATCTATTTTCTTTTCACTTATTATACAATTATAAAAAATAAAAAAGACCTCTTACTCTAGCTTGCTCTATTCTTTTTCTATTCTATCTGTTTTCTTTTTATTTATTATATTATTTAATAGCCCTTGCTACGTGTACTGTGTTTAAGCTAACTGAGACTTGTTATAGCACTTATATGTCATTGCTCTTTTGTTGGTTTTGATTGCTTCCATCGTCGCATTGTCCCGACTGGCCTGATGGGGGCGCTACAGCTGAGGTGGCTGATCCTAAAAAAATTGGGGGGTGCAAACAAACTGAATCATACTGTTAATGCACAACGTGACTGAATGCAATATTTCAATGTTGTAAAATGTAAGTTGAAATTTCAACTGTTAAAGCATGAAATAAGTTAATACTGAATCAGTGAATCTGAGTTTAATGTGGGTATATCATCAATAAAAGTAATTTACCAACATTTGTAATCATTATATATTTATATATTATCCATTTATATTAACGTAATTCACACATAATGTTGTCCACACGGGGGAGCCACAGGATAGCAAGTCCTTCAAGATAAAGCCTGTAAAAATGGTTCAATAAAATTTACTTGTAATAAAAAAATGCATGTTAATTCATTATATTTTCCTTTATTTAATTTTTTTTTATATAGGTGCGAACATGACTACCAGACTAATAGTATGACTAAATAATGCAATTTTTGTAATTATTTTGCATTATTTATTTAAATTATTTTTAACATGTCGAAGTAGGCTTTTTCCCTATCTAACTTAATGGGGGCAGTGTCCCAGCACAACGCAACGGATTTTGTGAGGAACATCCTTTCACAAACTAAACTAATAGTCCTAAATTAACTGCAGAGTGAATATCAATAATTATCAAAAAAAAAAAAACGTCTTGAGTTTTCGACTCGTAAACGGACACCAAAACGTTCGTAATAGGCGGGGCCACTTTTACTGAAATAGTTAAACTTGTCAATGGAATGACATGTAAGACCCCATGAGAAACATTGTTTATTCTGGCCACTGTGTCATGCTATAACTGGACAAACACATAAAAACAGCTATAACTACACATCCATTAGTCCGACTGACTTGTTAATTCACATGCAGTGTTTGTGTCCAAAGTGCCACAGCTGTCTATGAGCACATTCATGGATCTCATTTCCAATGGGGTTAACAGAGGATGATCAGAACAAATCTTAGTGGGCCTGTTTGACTCATGGTCCTAAAGGTTTATGATACATTTTAGAGAAATCAGCCACAGGGGGGTGATATCACATTTTTCAAGCATGTAAATTATTGTATATTGTATGACATTTCACCCATACAGACATACAAATGGCTGAGTTACTGTCAAACTGATGGAAAATCAGTTCTTATAGTGTGGTCGTTTAATTATAAACATTTCTTTTTAAATCTGATATCTGATGTCTACGAATGAGCATCTATCGGTAAACCTTTGATAAACTAGTGATGTAATACAAATAATTTCTCCTGAAAAATACAAACATATCATGTAAATATATATATAAAAAAAACATCTGAAGATAACCAAAATTTAACAAAACTATGTTTGAGGATGTCGAGGCCTCACAGAGTCCCTCAAAACACTACCAAAGAAAGATTTCCCTGTGACAATGTGTTAATCAGATGTTTCTACACTGAATATGACAAAAAAAAGACAACTTCTTTTTCAAGTTATAATATAACGTAAGCTTTCTGTGAGCGGAGCTGGTTTAGCATCAGAAAAGACACACAACAGTGTGTTTGAAGCCTGCTGTTTCAAGAACAATACACGGCTGAAACTGAACGTGTGATGTTAGGAAAGGCATTGAGAGGTTTTTACACATTAATCACCGGCCCTGATGATTGCTTTATCAGTTTACCAGTAGTGAAATACGCTCATCGCTGGCAGATCAGAGATACAGACTCATTGTAAACGCTATCATCCGGCCTTCTGGACGACGATGAGACGCTGTGAGCGAGTTCCTCATCGACACTCGAGGAGCCAAACAGATACGAACAATGAACCGCATGCGCTTCATTCACAACAGACGCATTGTGACTCCAGATAAACACCACTCTGTTAATATTGTGAAACCGGAAAAGCTGGAGATTATTGAGATTACTGATGCCACCTGATTCCTCTGGATTTACATTCGCCAGCTTCGACCAGATCGTATTAATTAGCCCAAACCTCTTCTCGCCTTTGTTCGAATCAAACGGCAAGCTGCAAAAAGAAGCTGGGTTTTGTGTTGGGCACAATACGGCGATCACTGGATTCCATCAGTGGGAGTTTGTGATGGCATGAGGTCCACGTCCATCAGATCGGCGCTCTCCGGCGGCTAAGCTGTTTGTGTTTCTCATTCAGCGGTTACACAGGCCAGCGAGTGTAAACACAGCAGTAGCTTTTATAATTGTGCAGTTGCTAGTGTCATTCCTCTGTCAAATTAGCACACGCTCGCTGCCAGATTAGAGCAGGCCAACATCATCCCGCTTGTCACTGGATCAGCTTAAACTTTGCACAGAGAGCGTGTGGGAGAGCGATAACACGGCCGCCACTGTTTGCCATGCTCAGCTTTTGGAGTCTCCACTGCCCTCTGGTCCTGAGAGCGAGAGAGAGAGTTTGAGAAAAAACATCCAAGAGCTTAAAAACAAGGAAAGCAAATCTCCCAACAGTCACTCAATATCACCAGCCCCCCAAAAAACATGGAAGAATCAAAGAAATTATGAATGAAGAGAAGGAGACAGCATTGAAAAGGACAAACAAAAGACCAAAGTTGTCTCCAGTGTTATTTGAAACTCAACAGAGAGTACAGTATGGCTGACTATCTGCTCTCAGTCAGGAATATAACACACAGACAGTTACTGAGCAAGTACAGACTGAGTGACCACCAGCTGGCCATAGAGAGAGGACGACACAGGAAGAGCTGGTCACCTGAAGAAGAGCGAGTCTGTGATGAGTGTAGATCAGGATCAGTTGAGACTGTGACAAATACACATCTCTGAGAGACTCACTGCACAGTCAAATACAGCAGAACACTCCTGAGTTATAGTCACTCCATGAAAATCACCGATTAGGAATATTATTTGGTGAAGGACCTACTTCCTCTTTGGTAGCACATCATATTTATAGATGCCACAAACTAAAAAGTAAAGGGTGAACACATCTACATTAGAGAGAGTTTGTTTGAGAGAGAGTTTGGCGGTCGTCTTATCTGTGTTTGAGATACATGTGCATCTGTGTCTGTCAGTGTAAACAGTCTGAGGATCATTAACATATCATGGGTTAAGGATGGAAATAATCACTCAAAAATAGATTCTGACATTTGTCACAGAGCTTTTAATTACTTGATGTTTGGAAATTGTATTCTGTAGCGCTGACATGCCACTCACACTATATACAGGTGCATCTCAAAAAAAGATGGAAAAGATAAAGATCATGGAAAAGATCTTTATTTTATGTAATTTAATAATAATAATAATAATAATAAAGCAAACTTTCTTATGTTCTAGATTCATTGCACACAAACTGAAACATTTCAAGAGTTAGTTTTTTGTTTAATTCTGATGGTTATGACTTACAGCTTAGGAACATTAAAAATGCAGTATCTCAAAAAATGTGAATGTTCCATTTTGAGCTTGATTAGTTTGATTAATTTTGAGTATAATCATTGAGTACCTCTTGGGCTAGTTTAGAACATGCAACCACAATTATGGGAAAGACTACTGACTTCACAGTTGTCCAGAAGAAAATCATCAACACCCTCCATAAGGAAGGTCAGTCACAGGTCATTGGTGAAAGAGCTGGCTGTTCACAGAGTGCTGTATCAAATATATTCATAGAAAGTTGACTGGAAGGCAAAAGTGTGGTAGGAAAAGGTGCACAAGCAACAGGCATGATCAAACTCTTGGGAAGATTGTCAATCAAAGCCGATTCAAGAACATGGGAGAGCTTCACAAGAAGTGGACTGAAGCCGGAGTCAGCGCATCAAGAGTCACCACACTCAGACGTCTTCAGGAAAAGGAATACAGGACTACTTCAGGAAAAGGACTGTTGATTAGTGGTCCACAGGCCTCTTTTCAGATGAAAGTAAATTTAGCATTTCATTTGGAAATAAAGGTCTGGAATCTGGAGGAAGACTGGAGAGGAACAGAATCCAAAGTCCAGTGTGAAGCTTCCGAAGTCAGAGATGATTTGTGTGCCCTTATGTCTGCTGGAGTTGGTCCATTGTGTTTTATCAAGTCCAGAGTCAATACAGCCATCTACCAGGAGATTTTGCTTCCATCTACTGAAAAGCTTTATGGATATGCTGATTTCATTTTGCAGCAGGACTTTAGCACCTGCCCACAGTGCCAAAACCACTTCCAAGTGGTTTGCTGACCAATATATTACTGTGCTTGATTGGCCAGTCAACTCACCTGTCCTGAACCTCACAGATAATCTATGGGGTATTGTGAAGAGGAAGATAAGTAACATCTGACAAACAATACAGAGGAGCTGAAGGCCGCTATCAAAGCAACCTGGGCATCAGTAACACCTCAGCAGTGTCTCAGACTGATCACCTCCATGCCACGCCGCATCGAAGCAGTAATTTGTGCAAAAAGGAGCCCCAACCAAGTATTGAGTGCATAATTAAAACCTGCTTTGAATATCTTGAACATTTCTGTTTTGTAAATCTTTTTTTTTTATTTTTTTTTGCTTGATCTATTGAAATATTATTTTTTTTTAAAAATACTGAATTTTAAATGTCCCTAGGCTGTAAGTCATAACCATCAGAATTAAAAAAAAAAAAGAAAAACATTTTGTTTGAGTGCAAATGTATCTAGAATAACTTTAAAATTTGTTATTTTATTAATTTACAAAAAATAAAGCATTTTATTTTAATTTATTATTTTAATTTTATTTAAATAAAGCAAATAAATGAAAATAAATAAAAAAATGTATCTGTCACTGTAATTATGAATTTCATTGTAAACATATGCACACACATTATCAGCTAAGGAGACAAAAGAAAAAAAAAATCTTCAGTCTTGTCTGTGTTATTAAACTCCACCTCACACTCATCTGCATACTTTTTTTGTAGTGCCACAACCACATCATGGGTTTATCATCCAATCAGCATCAGATGCACAAAACCAAGTGTTCTTCACAATATGAAAGACAAGATCTGCTGCTAATTTTGGTTTATTCGCGGTTTTAAATCTTCTCTGTTGTTGACAACTGATTCATAAACAATTCTCATTACAGGTTTTGGAAGATGGTTGCGCATGCTGCATTTTTCTAAGCACTTTATAAGTGACTCAAACTCACAGTGCTTGTTTTTAATGTGAACAAAACTGAAAACACAGGACCATGTGCTGCTCATGTGTAAATGAACACAGTGCTGCACTTTACTCTCAGACTCACTGTATGTCCGACTATAGGCCGGATTAATTTACATAAAACACCAGTGCAAACGTTCCTCTGGCTTGCTTAGTTGGGGACACTTAATTTCCAGCGATATTGTCGACTTGATTGCAAAGACACTATTTAAACTGAACTGAGCTGGATGAGGACATCACTGAATTCATTGATCAAATGCCTTTAACTAAAAATTCAGTGTTTACTACTGTACTTCTGCATTATTGACACACTATTTTCCTATTTAATACTACAAAGCTGCTTTGACACAATCTGTATTGTTAAAAGTGCTAGATACATAAAGGTGAATTGACTTGACTTGTACAGACATGTGGTGAAGGATCAGCCATGAAAATTAATGGATACAGTTATTTATTTATTTATTTATTTATTTTTGTGGCTGATCCTAATGCATATGCATTTTATGGGAGGAGAGAGTTTAAATAAATGATGAGTTGCAATTAACTAAGGTTTGCACTGATAATTTTACTGGTATTTATGCCAATTTTTACAGATTTCGGGAGGATGGTTGCATGTGTTGTGTATTCTAATGCATGTTATAAGCTATACTACTCCTAGGCCTTGCTGAGATGCAGTTCTTTTTTTATTATTGTAAATGGATCAGAAACACTGGATCATGAGGGGCTGATGTATAAATGAACACAGTGCTGGGCTTCACTTTCAGAGTTGCCATGTCAGACTATATTTGTGGAATTAAACTGCAGCCTTTACGATTTGATAATAACATGGTGGGTAACATGGTTTCATATATAGGACAGCACTGATTTTTACTTGTATGTCTTGGTAAGGGATAATTTTGGACCATAGGTGAGTTGATCAGGGTTTCCTATACACATCAGCTAGAAGTCACCACTAGCTCTTTATGTGCAATCCATTCGCAAAATTATTATTATTATTATTATTTTTTAAACACCATATTTTGCAGTATGTTTTTTAATTGTTTACGATTCATGTGGGTCATACTTTTCCAATCAGAAAATGCGCACATGCCTGTATATAAGAAAGTCATGAAGCACAAGCGTTCGTCGTGTTTGGCGAGGTGATATAATGCACACAGCGTGCATGAGGTGGATTGGTTCCTGTGTGAGAGAATGTCTGTACACAGGCCTCTGGCATCAGGTTCAACCGCTGTGACACTTCCCAACATGCCAATCTGCAAAGCTTCTCATTAATATGCAAATCAGGTTTTTTTTTTTCACATGCACCATAGAAAAAAAACAAAACAAAAGGAATGTTCCTCAGAAACATAATGCATATTTCATGCACCATGTGCTTCTGCAGAACAATCAACTGCAATTTAATTGGTTTGGACATTACAGTTAAAAAAATTAAAGGTGTAAGTAAGAGAGACACCATTTAAGACTTCATTAAGGCCGCCGTATTAACTGTCAGCGGATCACATGCTCCGGAGACAGACATGCGCCGGGTCTGTGACCTTTCACATACGTAAGGTGGGTTACACGTCAACAGATGGAAAACAGGCCAGAGCTTTTGACTGTCCCTCATGAATATTGTAATGACCTGCTCAGTGGCGGCCGTGTCTCAATACATGGCTGAGCTTTAAGGGAGCGGGTGACATGACACAAGCATACGGCGGTCCCTGAGCCCACTCATTAACCCTTCTCAGCCCCGGCACATCAGCTCGCTTGAGGGACAGAGACAATGTTTTAATTGGTCCATGTGATATTTGGAGCTCAGACGGCTGTAGAACAGCTGCTGTCTGTGACATAATGAGGGTAGATCTGAGCCAGAGGAGCTGAAAGCCAGCAGGATTCTTGAGTGGATGAGACTTGATGACTTGTGAGGGGATAGGACAGGTGAGCTCATTTCAGAAGAAAACCTGAGTGCTGTTTGTCTGTGCAAAACTCACCGCCAAAATGCAGTGTTTCAGCCAGATGCCAGTTGTAGGGCCTTAAGAAATTTTTTTTCTCTCCATATTTCAGTTTAGTTTTTAACTAATTATGGTGTTTTATATATATATATATATATATATATATATATATATATATATATATATATATATATATATATATTTATATATAGCAATTAATATAATAAAGCATTCAATTTAACTGTTTATTACAATTGTAAAAAAAAGTTCCCTATGAAATACATTTTGTTTCTCAAATTATTTTTTAGTTTAAACTTTTTTTTTTTTAAAGCTAGATTCCATTTTAATAGTATACAATTAATAATAACCAGTAGTATAAATAGCAACAAATGGCATCTTGCTTATAAAAATAACTGCAAATAGTGATTGCTGTTAATTTGTAGTAATTTTTCTTGATACATTTTTTAAAACTGACCAGTGCATTTCTACTTCCCATCACACTTTGCATTGGACTGGATAAACTGTTAGAGTTTAATTCTGTTGTAATCGACATTGATTGATTTATTGATTGATTGTTGTGTTGATCTGCTGAAGCCAACAGATCCACAGTGCTTATGCTCTTCTGGAGGTCAAACTATGAATGTTTCATTTTTAAAGGTGAGACAGGACAAAATCATGAGCACTGAAATTATAACTGGCATCTGCAGACAGCAATATCTCAGAAAGGAACGGTACTAAAGGTCACTGACCGCTGTCAGCAGAAGCTGTCTAATCCATGTAGTAAAACTCTGATTGAATCAGCAGAGCCACGATCACTGCAGGTGTCTGACATCCAGCATCTACAGCACCATCTTTACATGACATGTATTCTCAGCTCATTTCAGCAGTGTTTTATCAGCATGTGTATTTCCAAGGGATCAAACCAGCAGCCGGACTATTCATCTGACCTATCAGAGACACACTATCTGGGACATGATGCACATGCTTACGCTCACAACACACATGCTCACAAGAGCTCAGCACTTGCATACAGCACACAAATCACCCACTCACCCACTCACTCACTCACTCACCCACTCACTCACTCACTCACCCACTCACTCACTGACTCACTCACTTACTCACTCACTCACTCACCCACTCACTCACTCACTCACTCACTCACTCACTCACTCACCCATTCACTCACTCACTCACTCACCCACTCGCTCACTCACTCACTCACTCACCCACTCACCCACTCACTCACTCACTCACTCAATCACTCACCCACTCATTCACTCACTCACTCACTCACTCACTCACTCACTCACTCACTCACTCACTCATTCACCCACTCACTCACTCACTCACTCACTCACCCACTCATTCACTCACTCACTCACTCATTCACCCACTCACTCACTCACTCACTCACTCACTCACTCACCCACTCATTCACTCACTCACTCACCCACTCACTCACTCACTCACTCACTCACCCACTCACTCACTCACCCACTCACTCACTCACTCACTCACCCACCCACTCACTCACTCACTCACCCACTCACTCACTCACTCACTCACCCACTCACTCACTCACTCACTCACTCACTCACTCACTCACACACCCACTCACTCACTCACCCACTCATTCACTCACTCACTCACTCACTCGCTCACTCACTCACTCACTCACTCACCCACTCATTCACTCACTCACTCACTCACCCACTCATTCACTCACTCACTCACTCACCCACTCACTCACTCACTCATTCACTCACTCACTCACTCACTCACTCACCCACTCCCTCACTCACCCACTCATTCACTCACTCACTCACTCACTCACTCACTCACTCACTCACTCACTCACTCACCCATTCATTCACTCACTCACTCACCCACTCATTCACTCACTCACTCACTCACTCACTCACCCACTCACTCACTCACCCACTCATTCACTCACTCACTCACTCACCCACTCATTCACTCACTCACTCACCCACTCACTCACTCACTCACCCACTCATTCACTCACTCACTCACTCACTCACTCACTCACTCACTCACTCACTCACCCACTCACTCACTCACTTACTCACTCACTCACTCACTAACTCACTCACCCACTCATTCACTCACTCACTCACTCACCCACTCACTCACTCACTCACTCACTCACTCACTCACTCACCCACTCATTCACTCACTCACTCACCCACTCACTCACTCACTCACCCACTCATTCACTCACTCACTCACTCACTCATTCACTCACTCACTCACCCACTCATTCACTCACTCACTCACTCACTCACTCACCCACTCACTCACTTACTCACTCACTCACTAACTCACTCACCCACTCATTCACTCACTCACTCACTCACTCACTCACTCACTCACTCACTCACCCACTCACTCACTTACCCAATCATTCACTCACTCACTCACTCACTCACTCACTCACTCACTCACTCACTCACTCACTCACTCACTCACCCACTCATTCACTCACTCACTCACCCACTCACTCACTCACTCACTCACCCACTCATTCACTCACTCACTCACTCACTCACCCACTCACTCACTTACTCACTCACTCACTAACTCACTCACCCACTCATTCACTCACTCACTCACTCACTCACCCACTCACTCACTTACCCAATCATTCACTCACTCACTCACTCACTCACTCACTCACTCACTCACTCACTCACTTACCCAATCATTCACTCACTCACTCACTCACTCACTCACTCACCCACTCATTCACTCACTCACTCACTCACTCACTCACCCACTCACTCACTTACCCAATCATTCACTCACTCACTCACTCACTCACCCACTCACTCACTTACCCAATCATTCACTCACCCACTCATTCACTCACTCACTCACTCACTCACTCACTCACTCACCCACTCATTCACTCACTC
Organism: Carassius carassius; assembly: GCF_963082965.1. Taxonomy (NCBI): domain Eukaryota; kingdom Metazoa; phylum Chordata; class Actinopteri; order Cypriniformes; family Cyprinidae; genus Carassius; species Carassius carassius. The sequence goes on along the minus strand of NC_081769.1, from coordinate 889,395 downwards.
ACTCACTCACTCACTTACTCACCCAGTCATTCACTTACTCATTCACTCACTTTTTAAAACCCATTAATGTTCATTAAAAACGATTAACCTTATTGAATTTATTATGCAAGTTCATGCCACATCTAAACTGTGTGTAAATACACCTAAATGCCACTTCAAACACAGCTTCTGGAAACAAAGTTAGGACCACATTGTAGTCTTAAATGTTTATGTGTCATGAATTCTATTTTGAATTAAGATGTTCCTTTCTAAAGATACTTTTTTTGTAATGTCTATTCAATTCTTTTCTAATTTAACACAATAATGACAAATCCTTTGGTGGTAATTTCTGAGTCCAAAATGATGTGTGATTGATTTGCAAATCTTTTAATAATCTATGCATCATGCAATTGATTAGATTAATTTTAATTGTTTGACAGCCCTAATAAACCCTAAGTCAGTGCTAATTTTGACAGCAAGTTTTGACAGGAAATTTTTAAGTTTGGAAAGTTTTAATTTTGGAAGTCTTAATTTTTATGGCACTAAATATTTTGGTCACACTTTAGTCACCTGAATTGTTGTAGTTTTAGTCTAGTTTAAGACAACTAAATGTACAGTAGATTAGTCTTACAGAAAAGTTCAGATAATCTGCAATGCATTTATTAAGCATTTCTCCAAAATTTTCAAACTAATTGAACTTGTTACTTCGTTTTATATATATATATATATATATATATATATATATATATATATATATATATATATATATATATTTTTTTTTTTTTTTTTTTATTATTATTATTATTATTATTATTAGTTGACTTTCTATTGTTGAAAAAATGTTGTATGACATGTTTTAAGTCATATGTTTTAAGTTATTTGGCATCGAAATTAACACTGCACTACATAAAAGATGTGTTTATTTAACAACCTTAGTAAATGCATGATTCTAAAGGGTGTTTTTGAGTTGCCTAAAGAGGCTGATCATCTCTAAAGAGTGCTGCGCCTCATCGATCTGTAGAAGTAAACTTGAGCGATTTCCCACTGGATGTGCTTTCCTCAGCTGTGTCTCCAGCTCTGACAATATAAAAGGTGTGTGTTTGCCCGATATGGAATTCAGAATGGCGTCGAGAAGTAAAATCCAGCGCAGACAGGAAAGCGTCTGCTGATGAAACAGAATGCAAATGAAATAGGTGAGGTGAGGAAGGCAGAGCGCAAGGACAGCAAACGCTTCGCCATCTGCCTCTCTACAAACCTCCAGAAACATCCAGCCAGAACAGACAACATATTCTCCTCATCAGCCGTGCGGTGACAAGCCTCTGTCACACTAGAGCGCAGCCCAGGCAAATTAGAGTCGCCCACTGAGAGCTTGTAAATGGGAAATCGAGGGGAAAGTCAGAGCTCCCAATGTGAGAAATTCATACAGACAGACACACAGAGCAACTGTACAGACTCAGGACAAATATTTGATAGCCATGCTGTCACTGCTTTTTAAGCGCCGATGAAATCAACTTGACAGTCACAGCGCAGGCGCTCACGAGCCAACAATGGACAGGAGCTCACGATATTGGGAGCTTTTTTCAAGCGAGTCGGCTTGAGTGACACTGGCGCTAACCTCCCAGGTTACACTAACAGACATCAAGGCACCAATCAAGGCGGCCAAAGAGGGCCTGTCTTGCCGAGTTTGGATGGGAGCTTTCCGCTCGACCGTCTCCGACTGACAAGCACCTTAAAAAGGCCTGTCAGTTGGACATGAATTGCAGTGACCTCCAGAGCCTCATCCAGGAAATTCAAAAATTAATGTAAATGTACTTGAGGCTGAGCCATTCTTCTGTGAAGCATTGCCAAAAATGAAATATTCAAAGGTGAGAGTTAATACCTAGAAACACGGTGGACAGATCTCCTCGGCTCCGTTTGGGGAGAATTCTAGCCAAATATATTTCAGCCTCTCCTTATTTGAGAGACAATTTCCCGCCGCTGAATTATTCAGATGGAGAGTGTTTCCGAACAATACACTGCCTTATCTGAGCGCGAAAATAATAGGTTGTCATGTGGTGCTTTGGGGCTTGGTGCCATAACGTTAAACGAAACACTCATCTCTGTTATGATTTCAGTGAATTATTTTGATTTTACGCCGACTTCTTGAGTTCGAAAGGATCGGCACACACAAAATTATTAAAACCGGTCAAAAAATTATAATTAATGCAAAAAAAATGCAAGGTAACACTTCAGTATAGGGACCAATTCTCACTCTTAACTAGTTGCTTATTAGTATGCCTATTATTAATACATTGGATGTTTATCAGTGCATATAAAGCTCATATTCCCATGACCAGTGGCGGCTCCTGCCAATTCTCTCAGGGGTGGGGGGGGCAAATGTTTGCTCGATTAATGAGGATAGGTCACCCATTCAATTGATAAACTAATGGCTAGTAAAAGATGTAAAGGAAACTGAACTACTATTGTATTAATTAAAAATAAACTGACATTAGGAATCAATCTCTGGCATCTCCTTATGTTTATATATGTGTGTTAACACAATTCAGCTGCAAATGAAGACTAATGCCAGGATGTGTGTTTTTTTTAAACGTTTTACTTCGATTTCAGTTTAATAAGATTTAACTGAAGTCACATAAATCACTGTTTACACAACTCACTTATATTACACTGCTCATTTATGTCACATTCCTCTCTTACATTACACTGCATACTTAAATTACTCACTTATATTACACTGCTCCCTACTATCCATATGCATCTTTGCCCTTTCGTGTTTTTTCACCTTCTCCGAGAGATGATGCATTTCGGTGACACCTGTAGATGTCCATGCGATGTCCGTCACACTCTCGCGATGGAACAAAATGCACCGGAAAATAAGCAGAATACCACATCCTCGAAAAATCCTCATTTATATGACTTTCCACCCTTTGTAGATACTTGTTTGATGTTTAAATTTGGTCTTGGTTGTCCTAATTCTTTAATTGCCAATTTATCCTTATTGCTACGATGAATGAATGGTATATCTTTCAATGACACTATAGAATTAATCTGCGCCGAGGTAACGTTCGCCTCGATGCCGATCAAGTTCAGCTGACATAGCTGTCTCCGTTTTGTTTTGTTTTTTTGTTCACATTTGATAAAGATATTAAAGTAGTTTTTCTTGTGATTAAAATTCAAAATAGTTTTTAATGTTTTTAAATATTATTGGATGTCACTGTTCCCACCAGTCGTTGCACAAGTTAAGGTTACGCACGATGACGAAAGCACGTTAGGGCTAGCCCTCCCGGAACTCAATGAGATTGCATTGCAGTGCCTGCAGTTAGAAAAAAAATATCTATGAATGGAAGTCTATGAGAGCACTCGGGGCGATTCTCAGTTTGACAGAAATCGCCCAAAAAGGGGCGGTACTACACAAAATGCGACTCGACGCTGATTGGACTATTTAGAGGCAGCACAGACAGTCTAGAATAGTGAAAGCTAGCGTAATACTGTGTCGCCCAATCGCCCTAATGGAGAAACTGCCACTGCCCATGACCATATTATACATTCCTAATTCTACCCCATACCTAAACTTAACAACTACCTTACCAACTATTAATAAGCAACAAATTAAGAGTTTATTGAAGCAAAAGTCATAATTAATGGTTTGTAAATAGCGATAATTGGACCTTAAAATAAGGTATGACCAAATTAAAATTGATTGCCCTTTCCATGCAGTTACAGTGAGGTTTAAAAAACACAGAAAGCAGGCTAAATGTATCGTAACTGTAGTCCATATGCCATGTGCACTAGATTCCAAAACCTTTGAGACAATTTTATGTGCAACAAACCAAAAAATGAGTCAATGATTAGTGTTGAATGTGGATCTACACATTCACTGAAGAAATCAGACTCAAACAAATGATTGCATATGAGCTGAATCTATTTGAGTCCATATAGATTTGGGTGAGAGCAAATTCATGATTCCTGTAATGAAATAAGGAATAATGCTGCCTTCACGTGCAGAAATTCCCTACTTCTCACTTCTTAAGTTGCGATTATGAGCACGTTGCATTCCAGTGCTTTGCTGTCAGAAAGATGGAGGACCACAGGTTTCTTGGGGTAATTTTATTAAATTTGTATTATTTTATAATTACTATTATTATTTTTACATTTACATGTATTACTATTAGCCATGATTATTCTACTTAATTAAAAGGCTATTTACATGCATATTCACTAATTGTTTAATAATTTGAAATGTTGGGCATCAACATTTTTTTTTTGGTTTTATCAACTAGCTAGTCAGTTGTATTTATTAAAATTTAAGCATTACTGCTTGCTATGCCTGAATTATCGATTTTTCTTTTGTGCCAAAAATCATTCGAATGTTAAGTAAAGGTCATGTTCCATGAAGATATTGTGTAAATTTCCTTCTTTAAATGTATTAAAATTTATTTTTTGATTAGTAATTTGAATGGCTGAGAAGGCGATTTTCTCAGTATTCTGATTTTTTGCACCCTCAGATTACAGATTTTTTTTGATGATACTCAGCTCTATATTTCTTCGCAGCCAGGTGAAACACACCAATTTGAAAAACTAATGGAATGCATAGTCGATATAAAAAAACTGGATGACGAGTAATTTCTTACTGCTAAATTCTGAAAAAACAGAGGTGTTAATTATAGGACCTAAAAACTCTGCTTGTAATAACCTAGAACACTGTCTAAGACTTGATGGTTGCTCTGTCAATTCTTCGTCATCAGTTAGGAACCTAGGTGTGCTATTTGATCGCAATCTTTCCTTAGAAAGCCACGTTTCTAGCATTTGTAAAACTTTTTCCATCTCAAAAATATATCTAAATTACGGCCTATGCTCTCAATGTCAAATGCAGTTTTGGATTAGCATGTTAATCCATGTTAATCCACTCAAGGTTAGATTATTGTAATGCTTTATTGGGTGGTTGTTCTGCACACTTAGTAAACAAACTACAGCTAGTCCAAAATGCAGCAGCAAGAGTTCTTACTAGAACCAGGAAGTATGACCATATTAGCCCGGTCCTGTCAACACTGCATTGGCTCCCTATCAAGCATCGCATAGATTTAAAAATATTGCTTATTACTTATAAAGCCCTGAATGGTTTAGCACCTCAGTATTTGAATGAGCTCCTTTTACATTATAATCCTCTACGTCCGCTACGTTCTCAAAACTCAGGCAATTTGATAATACCTAGAATATCAAAATCAACTGCAGGCGGCAGATCCTTTTCCTATTTGGCACCTAAACTCTGGAATAACCTACCTAACATTGTTCGGGAGGCAGACACACTCTTGCAGTTTAAATCTAGATTAAAGACCCATCTCTTTAACCTGGCTTACACATAACATACTAATATGCTTTTATTATCCAAATCCGTTAAAGGATTTTTAGGCTGCATTAATTAGGTAAACCGGAACCGGGAACACTTCCCATAACACCCTATGTACTTGCTACATCATTAGAAGAATGGCATCTACGCTAATATTTGTCTGTTTCTCTCTTGTTCCGAGGTCACCGTAGCCACCAGATCCAGTCTGTATCCAGATCAGAGGGTCACTGCAGTCACCCGGATCCAGTACGTATCCAGACCAGATGCTGGATCAGCACCTAGAAAGGACCTCTACATCCCTGAAAGACAGTGGAGACCAGGACAACTAGAGCCCCAGATACAGATCCCCTGTAAAGACCTTGTATCAGAGGAGCACCAGGACAAGACCACAGGAAACAGATGATTCTTCTGCACAATCTGACTTTGCTGCAGCCTGGAATTGAACTACTGGTTTCGTCTGGTCAGAGGAGAACTGCCCCCCCCATATTGAATGTGATCTTCTCTGCTACGTGTTTTCTTGGTTTCCTTGGATGATAATTAAAGTATCTTTGTTTGAAGTATTCTCCATGTCTCCACGCTCCGTGCTCCTCACAGTAGCGTGCATGACATTAACTAGTATGCACTTGTTTTTAAATTAATAATTTGATACAATGAACTTATTGTGTACATACGTTTTTACATTGTACTTATATTGAAAAAAAGAAAAATACCTGCATTTGTAATTAATTTATGTAATTACATGTATAATCACACTTTTGACCCATCCCTCAGGCTGATGATACACAGGGAAACTTTTATACACCTTAAACCAACCTTAAATCTACCCATACCATAATACTTGTCCCTAATCTTAACTGTATCCCACCTCAGTAGCAGAAGTGTTTTACCCTAACCCATACAATATGAACACAGTAAGTAAATTGTACTTAGTTTTGTGGGACCAGCGAGTGATGAAAACTGTTCAACGGATCACTGGCACCCAGTTAACTTACATTGAGAACATTTATCACAAGCACTGTCTGGGCGGGGCAAGAAACATCATCAAGGATGCCTCTCATCCTAACCAATTACTTACTCTGCAATTATCTGTATGTAAAACAGTATATTCTTGCACTTCTGGTTAGATGCTAACTGCATTTCATTAGATCTGTACTTGTACTCTGCATAATGACAATAAAGTTGAATCTAATCTAATGCGGGCAGGAGTGGGTGGTCAGAACATTTTGCGGGAGACTCGCGGGGAACGGTGGTGTGTAGTAGAAATGGAGTCAACACAAGAAGTTGAGAAGAAAATTAAAGCTGCTGTTTACTTGACAAAAGCAAAGCACGGCAAGTCAAACATCTGGAAACAATTCTCTTTGGTCACTGAAAAAAATGGGAAAGAGCGATTTCCTGTCCTCTCAAAATTCACACATTTTATTTTGAGCATTCCCACATCTACGTAGTGCACCGTCAGAGAGGGCATTCAGTGTGTATTAGCGGATCTTGGAAGAAAGACGCACAAGTCAGCAATATACTTTTCCTTCATAGTAATATGGAGTAAGCAAAGCAATAAGGCCCAGTGATATATATATATATATATATATATGCAGGCCTGTTCATACATTCAGCAGGAACGGGCAGGTGCGGGTTTGGGTTTAAGAAAAGTTTTTAAAAAAAGGCAGCACATGCTTAGGATACGCTAATAAAGTTATCTTTATAATTTTCATTCTTGGTGCAAACAAGCCTTAATAGTGGTATTTTGCTAGATGGCTAGTTTTCAAATGTATTTTATGTTAGCATCACCCGTTATGATACCCTGGACCAAGCTAAGTGGTGATGAAGAAGACAAGTAGAACCTTTTTTATTTACCACATAGATTTATTTATTTTCTTACATTATAACAGCACGGTGGAACACAAAACACAAAGAACAGCCCTGAAAAAATTGCAAGAGTACATGTTTTGAGTTTAAACTGCACTTGAGTGAAGTACAGATTCCCCAAAATAACACTTAAGACTAGTAATCACATGGAATTTTTCAGCTGATTTACACTCATACTCTGTCCTGGTACAGGTACGGTGTGAAGCATCTGATGAGCAGTATATTTAACTTGAGACTGGAGAGAGCTGGTAGATCAGGTTGAGTGCACACATTTCTATACCTCAAACCTGCTCTGTTCACATTTCCTCTACAGACTCAGTCCAGGATGAGCAGCGTTGTCTGTCATTTAATCTCCTCAAACAGAGCCCCTCGTACTCACGCCTCATCTGCAGGCTGGGCTGAAGTCGTCTTGCAGTTTCCAACATCTCAGCTCCACATCCAGATGAATAAAACACCATATTAATGAATTTTGGATGAAAGCTTCACAGAGGGGGCCGGTGTGGCTCATTAGCAGCTATATTATTGATCACAGGATTCCTCTGCGCTCAGGAACACGCTGCTCTTCAAAAATGCAAATAACCAGCAAATTGAGTAATGCCTCTTTGACTGAACATATTATAAACAAATCAGCATCAACGGCTGATGCTGAAATCCACATGATTAATGCAGCAAAGATTGTCACGCTTGATTAATGTTTCACTGTGTTTCAGAATTACAGGTCATGCAAAATACAGCAGGAGTGGAGAGATGCTTCGTCTCCTGTGATGTTTTCTGTGTTGATCTCAGGATTTCAGTCGGAGCCTTTTATAAAGCTTAAGGACTTGATTCATATACATGAATAACCATATGAACTTATGGAGTAGATGAACAACACAACACAACCCTAATTCAGTCTATAGGGGTTATTCAGTAAATTCCAGTTTCTTTGCTAATATTTAAACCTGCTGTTCAAATGCGTTAAAACAGTCCTGTAATATTAAAGGGATAGTTCAAATAAAATAATAATAATAATAAAATAATGGCCACTTTTCCATTTAATAGAAGTGAATCAAATGTGTGTCTTTCAAGGTAATAATAAACAAACGAAATATTTTTTTAAATCACAACAGAACTTTTTTTTTTTAATGTAAGTGAATCATGACTGTGCCAAGCTCCTAAATAAATAAACAAACTGAAGCAATCACAATAGAAGTCCATGTGACTTCTGCCCTATACTAAAGTCATATATTTCATGTTAAATTATTTTCATTGAGCATCTTTGAGGTGCCATATTTTGTAATCATTTTATACCATTGTATACCATATATCAGTGATTGTGATTTGTCACACAAAACTTCATATGATCTAAGACAACTTTGAAAATGATGCACAACTTCTGTTGCTTTTATAGTGCTTTAATGGTACATTTGCATTTTGACAGCCTCACTTTAACTTAGAAAAAGCAACAAAGGTATTCTTAAAAACATCACATGTTCTTCTATCTGGAAGACATATAGGTTTGGATGAACAGGAATCATCCTTTGAAGGGTTGTTGTTTCCCACTGTGACTACATACTGTGACTCAAACAGACTGTGACTGTGTATGGTCAATCGTCAGTACAGTATGAATCCTCTGTATGTGTGTGTGTGTAGGGGGGGCGGGGGGTTGTGTGTGTAAAATCAGGCCGCACACAGACACTGATGAATACTGTATAAAGGGGCCACTGACATCCACTGTAAACAGCAGTCCCCTGAGAGCCTCAGCCCATCCACAGGCCCTCGTCTTCAGCCGCCTGATGGAAAAAGCCCTTAGCCTGACACACACACACACACACACACACACACACACACACACACACACACACACACACACACACACACAGCTCATTCCTCATGAGGCTCAAACACTCCAATCCTAGAGCTGTGTGTTACTGTGCATCAGCCTTTGATGTCTTTATGATGGGATAAAGTGGGAGGGATAAATGACAGTAATACTAATTACAGCATATCGAATGTGTTTTTGTGCACATCAAGCCTTTTTTAATCATTGAGCGCTCAGAGGATTTCTCAGGATCTTGCTTTGCATTTGAGCAATCAGAATTAGTATGGGTTATTTAATGCTTTTAGCTGTAATTTATTATCTGAGTTTTCATAATGCATCACATACTCACACAATCACTTTATAATATATGTTAGAACTAATAATGAATATGAATTTATTTATTTAAACATTTTAATCAGTTTTTCACAAACACACACATATACATAATTTTGTTTTTCAAGTTACTTCATGCTAAACTATATATATATATATATATATATATATATATATATATATATATATATATAAGAAAACTAGCTGATTATATATATATATATATATATATATATATATATATATGTATGTGTGTGTGTGTGTGTGTGTGTGTGTGTGTGTGTGTGTGTGTGCGTGTGTGTGTGTGTGTGTGTGTGTGTATTTTATTATATTTCAGTTTTTATTTAAAGATTTTGATTTTAGTTTCAGATATAGCTTTAGTTAACTAGCATTTAAGGCTTTTAATAGTATATATTTAGAAATAAACATGACAATGCACATTGCTAAATTATGACTATGCTTTTCTGACATGATATCGAGAGCTTGAGTTTTGCTGAAGAGCAGACAAGTGTTTCAGTTTCAAGAAAAATAATAATAACAACTGAATAAAGTTCTTGTTCCTTGTGTAATATTCTGACATTCCTCTATAGAAGCAGCTGGTTTCAGCAAACACACTGGACTCCAGTCACAGCATCTGTGATCTTTTCTTTTAGGTAGCTACTTTCTTTCCTGAAGAACAGCTTGTCATGAAAAATTAAGCAAATGCAAAGTGAAATGCATTTTCTCAGTCTTGGATAAGAACACTGAAAAATTAACAATGAAAATAATTAATTTGATTGCTGCCTACAGAACTAAAAACTTTGAGTTGTGCTGGATTACTTATTCATACCGATGCAAATTCCTCACTCAGCAACACCCAAAATAATGCAAGAGCCTGTTTTATAAATTCTGAAGGACTCTTAACTTATGTTCCTGTGTGTAGCGATTACCATACGCTCCCCTGCACTTCGCATTGCTGAAAAATTAATTGTTTTCCAATTCAGCCCAGGCATTTAAAATGCATATAACCAGAGGTAAACAAGCATTCCTAGCAGTGTTTCATTTTGTAACTATTAATGCTAATCCTTATTTCTGCCATGTCTCCGTCCCACACTGACATGCTGCTTTCTTCTCCTCTAGCTGTGTGACTTGATGCTCAGATCAATGCTTCATTCTTAATCACTTTAATATGGCACCTGCTTCACTTTATGTGTCACATCAGAGCAGAAAATTAAATTTCAACCGGTTTTCATTTTTGCTTTTTCACTTTAAGCCCAAAGTATTTGATTAGTGGAATACACTTATTCAGATTTCTGTAAAACTCTTCCTCAAATCAAAGCCTAAAAAGATCTTAAATCAGAGCAGACCATTTGCATTTAAATGCATTCATTTAGTAGATATGTTTACTCAAAGGCAAAGAACCTATTTACTCAAGAACCGTTTCTGTCAGACGTGTCCGATGCGAGAACCGATGAACTGATGATACTGCGCATGTGTGATTCAGCGTGAAGCAAACCGACACACAGAGCGTCTGGACCAAACTGATTCTTTTGGTTATTGATTCTGAACTGATTCTGTGCTAATGTTATGAGTGCGGGTAAACCGAAGGCTTGAATGAAGGGCAATCATCGCCAATGACGCCATTACGTCGAGCGCAAAAGAACCGGTGAACCGTTTTCTTCAACCGGTTTATTGAATCGACTGTCCGAAAGAACTACTGTTCTTGACTCATGAACGAGTCAATATCTGGCTCGGCTCTGTGTTCATCTTCAGTTCTTTCTTCACAGCAGTTCAGTCAGTGTACTGTTTGAGTAAATGAATTACTCCGGGATATTGGTTTGTTTGAACTCAGAGGGAGTGTCAGCCACATTAAAAAAGTTAACAGCTTAAGTCATTTGCGGATTAATGCGTATTGGATACGGGAACCGTTTAAAACGATTCAGTTCGATTTGGTGAACTGGTTCAAAAAGATCCGGTTACATCGAATGATTCGTTCGCGAACCGGATATCACAAACTGCTTTGTTTTGAAATCTCTCACAACAGACACGGAAGAGAAGACAATGCTGAATAAAGTTGTAGTTTTTGCTATTTTTGGACCAAAATGTATTTTCGATTCTTCAACAAATTCTAACTGACACTCTGATGTCACATGGACTACTTTCATGATGTTTTTCTTACCTTTCTGGACATGGACAGTAGACCGAAGTGACGTCTTGGGAAGCCCGTGGCTGGGCGTTGACTGACGATGCAGAGCTGTGTGGCTGGTTGAAGTTGAACAGGCACTCGACGTCAGACTCTGAGACATGGCATTACAAAACTTAACTCAGAACACGAAACTCTCAAACGGAAAAGACAAGAAACTAAAATAAAAGAACAGAAGTAACGTTTGACGAGACTAGGTGGTGTTTTTCTTCTCACCGTAGCTAAGTAGCAGCAGGCGTGCAGGCCGAAGCAGGCTGGAACCGTGCTCAAAGAACGCTATAAGTGATGACTAAAAGCATAAGAGCAAAAGCTAGGAGCAAAAGCTAAAAGCAAAAATCAGGCATGACTAATAGCAAAAGCTAAGAAGCAAAGCTAAAAGCAAAATTTGATGGTGTCCTCAGTATTTAAACTGGCCTTTTGGCCACACCTCAAATGTTGTCTTGACCAAATAGATATTGTCTTTGCTCGGCATATCATAAATCATGTTATCATCTTATCAAGCACTTGGTCCGAATTTTCCTGCTCTTGCAGGGTATAATTTTGGACGTGATTTTTACAACAAGAATATGATACATTTGACAAATAACTGATGGTCAGAAACATTTCAAGCAAGTAGATTGAAACACATACATACTAAACATGAATATGAATCCTTAAACTATTCAATAGTTATTAAAAAGAAATACACAATAAGTGATTAGAAACATGATAGTCAAATGTGTGGGTTTCATAAATTATATGGAGTTAACCAATGGACTCATATTCATTTAGAAGTCCTTTTGAGTTAATTTTGGTGCATCTACATTTGTAAAAGACTATCTGCCATTCCTTGACAAGGATGTTCTGTGGAGACCAGAGGTTAAAAGGCCCCTTTCAGTCTGGTTCTGCTAGGTGGGTGGGGGGGGGGGGGTCAATCCAATGATCTTGTTTATTACTCTCATGGGTTTACATTTGATGGTCAGGCTGTGCATCTCTTTGACCGTCAATCTTGATTACTTGCCCCAAATGTGACAATCTCTTCTCCGAATTGAAATTGTCAATAATTGTTCTAATAGTGTTAATGTTAAAAGCTGTTCTGTGAAAGATTTGGTTGGTTGGTTATCTTGCTTCTGACTTGTGGCACTAGGAATTTATTTACATCATCCTGTTGCCTTTCTGAGGAATTTGGCTCCTCATGTTTAAACCATAGTCCTGATTGGATCTTTAATTTGTCTGGTTCGGGTCTGATACGCTACAGGAGAATGTTATTGATTGGAGCTATTTGACAGCTGACCACATCAGCTGGTTGCAGCCTATGCCTCTATGGCCTTACTGAACTAACGCTGCGCTCGATTTCAGACAGGACCTACAAGTGTTTAAGTTACTTTAGTTTATTGAACACAATTTATCTTTGGCGGTATGGTACCTTATGGGGGCTATTGCTACCAAATTAATTGAACATACAAGAGCTTAAACATTAATCCCCCAAACATAATGAGAGGTATTTCTGCCTGAAGAAGAACCCCCCAAAACCATCCTTGTTTCAATCCTGCAAAAGAGAAAAGACAATGTTAGAGACATTCTTAATGCAGCCTGCTGGCTAACAGAGGGGTAGTCTCCCCTCAAAAGGAGGGAGAGAATAGCAGGCACCTCTTTAATTTAAGTAGCAAGGGCTGTTCATCCTCTGCTGGAGATGAACAGCAGGCCCCTGTAGTTATAGCAGCAAGGGTGTTCTGTCTGCAGCTGGGGGAAAACAGCTGGCCCTTTTTCTTTTTGAGGGGTGTTTGTCCCTCGCTGAGGGATAGAACAGTAGACCCCTACAGTTATAGCAGCAAAGAGTGTTCTCTCCAGCGGGAAAAACCAGTAGGCCCTTTTTCTTTTTGAGGGGTGTTTGTCCCTCGCTGAGGGATAGAACAGTAGACCCCTACAGTTATAGCAGCAAAGAGTGTTCTCTCCAGCGGGAAAAACCAGTAGGCCCTTTTTCTTTTTGATGGGTGTTTGTCCCTCACTGAGGGATAGAACAGCAGACCCCTACAGTTATAGCAGCAAAGAGTGTTCTCTGACGGGCGAAAATAGCAGGCCTTATTATAATTATTATAAAAAAAAATTCCATAACCACGTAGAGAGCTGCTCAAGTTTTTGCGCTAATATAACATCCTAAGTTGTAGGCCTAATGCATCGCTGAAATGCTGATGATGACCATCGCCCCATTGCTTTAATACTTGGCAAATATCATGACTTTCTTTCACTTTCACTGATGATTCCACAACATCTCATGGACTACACCATAAATTAATTATTGTTTACATCGTTTCTGCTGTTTATGATGACGATATTCGAAAGAGTCCAGTCCAGTGAGCGCATGATCTGAACACAACTGTAGCATTCAATGCCGCGTGTGATTAATTATAATGCCAATAATACCTACCTTGATGCTGGGGAACCCCGCATAAAGATTGTATGCATTGTGAGCCGATTTTAAATGTATACCACAATAACACTTTCATAAATTTTTACTTCTCAATTTAATCGCAACAGTCTTAAGATTTAGTTTAACTGAGTAGGGAATTTTTTTTTACCTTTATATGCTCAAAGCGCACACTCTCCCATGGAAACAAAAGCGAGCAGACTTAACGGGGGCTACTCAGGTATTTAATTCTCAGTTTACTATGATTTTTCATTTTCGAGCCATCGCTGACTGAAGCAGCAACCTCCGGAAAGAAGGTTTTATTACAATTTTTCTCTCTCTCCTTTATCGGAGGGCGCACATTAATAAAGAGCACACTACATCCACACGCGCAAACTCGAGTGGCTTATTTTATAAAAAACAAAGATTAACCATTCAGTGAGAAGCAAATTATTATGAACCGGTGCACTGCATTTTCAAGCACTTTTTCTAAATCCAATCCGGTGAACGCGACAAGTATAAAGCCTTGACTGTGTGGGAAGGTTCACGCAGTCATCGGTGGCTCGCAAGTGGAGCCAGCGAGAGCATAAATCCCGCTTATGCAATGGCAGGTCTAGCACGATATGATACTGGACACTAGATAAGCAAGAAAAGCAAGCTGTCCCAATACCCTGATCACTATAAGTAAAGACCTTATGAAGTGCATAGAGTGGGGCAGCATCCCCTTACAGAAGAATAGAGGTAGCAAAGGGTGCTGTTTTATAACAGCTAAAAAGATCAGCATGCCCCCTTAAGGCAATACGGCATATGTCAATACTCGAATTTAGGCAACAGCATAAGCCCAGATAGGGTTTAGCATTTAGCATACGAGCAAAATTTACGATCTGTACATTTAAGTATCAACCACTTTAACGATACACTAGTTATCTTGAGCAACAGCATATCACTGATTTAAACACAGTGTGTTGGAAATAGTCAGATAAGTTTAATGAAATCATCCCCAATAGATGAGCCTGAAGCAGCAGACCGTTCATATCGACAGCTGTGACAACAGAGCAAAGGCTTGTTGGTAAATTTAAAAATAAATTAAATTTTAAATAAACTGGTAGTATAACCAGTGTGGTAATCGATAGCATAACTAGCAAACATAACTGAACAATTACTCTTGGAAAATGAGCAATGTCTGAAGCATGTTCGCCAAAATAGCACTAGGAAATAAAAATGAAAAAAACTTTGCTTAGCTTCGTGAAGATGTCCAGAGATGAACTAAAGCTAAAATGACCAGTTGTTCATGGATGCTTTGATTCTTCTTGATTATCTTGCTTCTTCCAGCGGGAAAGCAGATCTCGTGTAAAGTTGTTCGGTCAGTCGAATTAGTAACATTTTGGCGATGAATCGTGGCCAAAGTGTCTATATCAATTGAGATGAGCCTTGCTCGCTCAGATAACTTCCAGTCCAACGCTTGATAAACAATGCGACGAATTCACTTAAGTTCAAAACTTGAAATCTGGTGAGATACTCTGTGGGAATCCTGTCAAAAAAAAAAAAAACACGAATCCTGATTAAACGCCTCCTATGGAGATAGATTTGCCATCTGATTAGTTCCTAAGTGAGCGATAGCTCTTGCGAGCGGTTTGAGCCTTGGGAGCCATTTGAGCATACTTACCAAGCAGTAGTGCCATCTATATATGTCCCATGTCTAATAGGAGAATGGTAGTGATTGGAGCAATTTGACAGCTAACCACATGAGCTGGTTGCAGCCTATGCCTCCGTGGCCTTACTGAACTAACGCTGCGCCTGATTTGTGTCCTCTTTTGGAAGGCCAAACAAAGTAGCTTCGCTTTCACATCGAAACGCAGTGTCTCTACGACATGACGGCGGCTGCAACAGCGAGAATATAACTTACCCCATTCTCTCTTGCATGAACATTTGGGCGGCATTATGCAAATATTTCCACATCGTGACGTAGACATGTGGAGGTGTGTTAGAACGAGCCATTTTAGGAGGGCATGGTTGACTCTTAACTTTTATAAAGAATATCTCTTTGGATTTGAGACTTTGGTCTTTGCAACTTTACAGATCTTATTTATACACAAAGAGCTTGTAACACTCCAAAGAGAAAGGAAAAATTGAAATCACATCATATGAGCCCTTTAAACAGTTGGGTAACACTTTAAATTGAGATTTAACTGAGATTATGGTATACGTTTCTGTAATTACAGTGTACCTATAAAGAACACAAATGTAGGTATAAGGGAACATGTGTTACGTTTGGGTAAAAAGGGGGTAACAACCAGATATGCAACCTGCAAAGAACTGTGTAAGTAAACTGAAGTTACAGCTAACTTTTTTATAATTATAGTGTACCTATTTAGTACCTCCATGTAGGGATAGGGGAATAATATGCAATGTTTGGAGAATAAAGGAGTATCAACCTGTAAAATTACAAATCATTTTTCCTGCTGCACACTGATGAAAGTATTGATTTCTCAACACTTTGTAAAATCCTTCAGTAAATTATTGCATTTAGGCTATGAAAATCAGAAGACATTCCAAATACAATATAGTAAATACACTTTTGTGGAGACAAAAAAACACCTTAGCATCATCTTTTTATGTAACTGGATATGGTAATTCCGTCCACATTACAGGCAATGTCCTCCCTCACAAGACAGAGAGGGAAGAATCTTCTCAAATGGCGACTCCATCCTTACACAGACACTGCATCTATTAGGTCACAGACCACCTCCATTGCTTGAAGGAGGGGTATAACATAGAGTCAGAGGTCATAAACCTTCCACTGCCACGTGGAAAAGAAAAAGGAAAGGAAGGGAGAGTGTTGTGGGAGTTACTGGAATAATGGTACCAGTTTCTGGTTGCATTCAGCAGTACCTAGTCTGTCCAATATTCAGTCTGTCTAAAAACATGAGTATGTGGTCTGTGTTCCAAGGAGCTATTTTGGCATGCTGATGGAGGACCCCATTCTGCATGATTGTAGTAGAGGACAGTACAATTCAACAAACAACAACAAAAATAATTATACTGTCTCAGCATCCCGTCTTTGGTCTGGGACAGGTCAAAAAATCTCATCAACATTGCAGGCTATATTGGCCATGGCTGGGCAGAGGGGGGGTAAAACCATCTTGCATGCCTGATCCAATACTGGCACGCATCAAGCGGGCAGTCTTTTAGTGTTTCCACTTGGGTAACTGTGTGCTAATTGAGCTCAAACTGTGCAGACTTGAGTAAACAATATTGAATGCTAGTGCTTTCTAAATGACCACATGGTGTAAGCACTGAGAAATGTAGGGATTTTTGTGTAGGGTTTTGCAGTAACCGTTCACCAAATCTGACTCATGTGTTAAAGCAGGGGAATAGTATTTATAGTTTAGGGAAATGGGTGTGCTTTGTTTTTTTGTTTTTTTTTAATGGCACTATGGTTTTGAAATTTTAGTTCTAAAGCCTGCTTATAGGGGTTTAGCATTGAGAAAAAACTGTAATGGAGTGACTACATTTGTACTTCTGAAATTAATTTTGTCAAATCACAGAATCTAGTGATTGAAAACAGAGAAAACCGTGAACAGTTACAGGATGCAAGTCTAAAATTAAATAAAGAATAATCTTGAAATTAAAAAAAAAAAAAAACAATGCGTAGATGTTATGAGTCAGTTACCCGTACACACACTGTATAAATACAAACTTTCATCCGCAGTTCTAATAGCATATGAGCGTCTCGAGCTCACAAGCTCAATGCATCTTGAAAACAAATGGATATAAGCAGGAGAATATGTTTCTCTTCAGCCCACATGTATTACTAATATATTATGTTAGCTGCATGGCATAAATACTTGAATAGGCCTCCATTTGTAACTTGCAGCAAACATTTGGGGTGATATTAAATATATATTGTCATTTGTAATGGTCCTTTGTGTCACGGTCCACAGGGACGATATTGTTCTGTGCACGATGGAGTAAATTGAAATTCTTTCTGTAGGGAGTTAGCTGAGTACAGAGAAATACATTTCATCTGACACTGTCACTGTAATTATGCTCTCCTATTATATTTTGGCGAATGGAGAGTGAGTCTGGGCCAGTGTGAGCTGTCGCTGTGATTACTGAGGCGACCGCAGCATTTGCACCAGGGAAATGATCTGCTAAAAGCAGGTAAAATCTACAGGATGTCTGATGGTAACCCAGAAGTGAAGGACACAGGATCTCTCAAGAGAAACAAAGGCGATACAACCTCAGCACGAGCCAGATGGTTTTAGCGAGCTTGTTCTACATCTGCCATACAACTCTGAACTCGAGACCATGGCTGCTGCTGGTTGAGAAACATCTGCTTTGCTTGTCTGGAGATCGAGAAACACAGCAAATATATTAGTTACACAGATCATGACGAAACCAGATCGGAGGGTCACGACTTACACCTGTTCCTCACACAGAGACAAGATGCGCTTTACACTGTTAGTTATGGCCTTGCCTTTTTGTCTTTAGTAAGGACTGAAATCAAAACTCTGTGATTTTGTATGCAGTAGTACAAATGTGCTATTTCATTTATTTATTCACCCTCATGTTCCTGAACTTCAGTAGGACTTAGTTAACTGAAATCACCAGTCCTACACAATCGCACGTGGTGATATTGGATAAATCAGAGAGTGAATTAGTGATTGAATTTATCCAAATTCACAAAGAATTACAGACTAGAAAGCAGACAATGAGAACGAAGCAAAGAGAACCTTTGGCTTGGCATTTTAAGATGTTTTTAAAGAGAAGGTCTTTAAGTTACAATTATTACTACTATCTTCGTTAAAATATGGTTGTTGCCTCAAGTATTTCATATATATTCCAATATGCATCGCACTTCATCAAACCTGCCTTAATAACTCTTGGAAAGCAGGAGTTGTACAGCCTGCTTTCCTTCAGCATCCATCCCTGTTCAGTACAGATTAAATCCCCTCTAAATATCTCGTTTAGTTTTTTTTTTTTACTGGAGAAAGAAAGTCAGACACAAGTGTCAAGACAATTCATTTCATTCACTGGCGCTTAACACTGTACAGATGCACAGTAATAAACAGGAAAATAACAGTGTTAATCTTGCAAAATTCATCACTGAAATGAATTCAGTTTCAGCTGTAAAGCAGCTCTACACAAGGTAATAGAGTCATTATTCAAATCAATTCAGTTCAGTGCAGTTGAATCAATAATATTACTGAATATTAACTGTACTGATTGTAATAATTAGAGTTTTATTATTGTTTGAATTATTCTCAATTTGTTTGTGTATTAAGTTCAACAGATTATTGTTATCCCTAGTTACTGGTGTATTTTGAAGATGCTAATATCTGCACTTCATGTGTAAGTGTTTCTTCGCCCAATCTATCTCGTAACCCTGACGGCTGCAGACTGACGGGACGGCTGGGATTCACTCATCTGACCCCTATTTTGGAAAGGCCAAGTGCTCTGCGTTTGTGTGTGTGTGTCTGTGTGTTCAGAGCTCAAAAACAGCGCAGCACCGGGGAAAGAAGGAGGTCAACACTGTCACTCTCACACACACACAGGGTCTGGTGTGGGCCTCATTACCCCCGCAGCTTAAACACACAGTGTCCGTGCAAGAGCCTGCAGACGGGAGTGAAAGCAGCCTGACTGTGTGTCTGAACCTCTCCTCTCCCTCTGACAGATAGAGACAGGGTCTCTCCATAGGTGTAATGGTTTTTAAACTGAACAAACTGTATTTTCTATCATCCTACACCAACCCTGCACCTAAACCTACCACTCACAGAAAACTAATGGCAATTTTTGAATTTCATAAAACAACATTTTGTATGTTTTTTAAACCTTTTGTTTAATGGGGAGACAGGAATTGTCCTCATAAACCATGTATACCAGTACACACTCACACACACATTCAACTGTCCTGAATATACACCCCTAATCCCCCAACACCTCCTTCACAGTTTAACATTTTAAATGCATGACAATGCTACATATGTTGACTTTAAAATCAACGTCCCAAACTAGTAAAGGACCTTGTCACAAACATAAGCTCGTTCTCTAAGGAGCACTTACAAACTCATTCATCATTTGACAAGAATCAGATTGAGCTGTGGCTGCAGAGAGCGGCTCTGATGGGACGAAGGCCACCGTGAGGTTATCAAGCCCTCCTCTCCCTCAGGACCTTTATCTAAAGCCTCTTTGATTGGGGGCCCAACTGACTTTATAGTGCCAAGAGAACCAACCTGTTCGGACAAGCAGATAAATGAGGCCGCTCACTGATGTCTGACACCAGCCGGTTTCGGCGCTGGACTTCTATTTCAAAAACATTCCCTCGACCCCTCTCGATCCGCTACGACCTTCAGGGCAAGACAGCGGATCTGGTACAGGATTTAATAAGGCAACGAGGACCTGATCTAGTGTCCGAAAGCCTGGCAGATTAAAGTGTGGCAGGAGAGATAGAAGCGCTGGCCTTCGATCCGCCGATAATCTCGTCATCCTGCTGTGATAATATATATTGGATGGACAGGTCTGACTGGAGGCTGTCTGAGGAAACACACAGGGGACGGATAGCGTTACCGTTTAAACAGATACTGGGCTAATGGAAAGAGTGCTAAAGCTTAATATGTCTTGGAGGGAATATTGTATGGCAGGGATGGTGATCTCTTCATAACCATCCCGTCTGCTTCCATTAAGCCGTTTCAGCCACTGGCTCTCACTGAGAGACTTAATCATTTTAAGATCCTCCATAGCAGTCAGGTTTATCACACGCCATTGAACTTTCACTTTATTTGAAGAGTTAATGGACTGGCATAATGTTAACAGAGGGAAAGATGGGTCACTTTACATCTGAATGTATTAATGAAAGGGCTGAATATTTTACCAGTAGAAGTGGATTCAGATCAGTGTTATGTATCTGCGTTCTCAGACGGACCGATAATTTAAGTCCAAATAGATTAGGAGAGCTGGTGAAACGAGAGCCCTTCAGTTTTGCTGTGTGTTTCTAGTGCTCTCATGATTTATACCAGACCGGAGACACTGACCTGGTTCAGACTACTGATCCCCAATGAAAATTTAAAACAACACTCATTCAAATTCACATGCTGATTTTTCAGAACGGCTCTTATATAACAGCTATTGTTAATGAAGTGTACTACAGGTATATGGGCAATACCATACCCATTTTACTAAAAGAAAATTTGGCATAATGACATTGCTCAATTATCTCTTAAACAGTGGTGTATTGTAATGAAGTAATAATACTTAGTTACAGTGCTAAAGTATTTTTTGGGACTATCTGTACTTTACTTGAGTTTTTATATCTTAGCCAACTTTTACTCCAATACATTACCTAATTAAAATGTATACTTTTACACCGATACTTTCCCCCAAAGCATATTCATTACTTACTGCAAAATAGTCAAAAGTCAGAAGAACACGGACTACAGGAAAGCTGGTTTGTTGTAATGATGTGCAATCTGACATTATCAAGTATATCAAATCACACACAGAGTGCACGCACGTGGTTTATTAGTCTGCTAAAACTCAAAATTTCAGGCATTCTAAATTGTAAACGGCAAAAATGTTTCTGTATGCTTTTTTGTTTATGTAATTTAATATAGTTCATATAATCTATATCACACAAAGAGTACAATTTTTATGTGCAAATATCAGCATAAACACATTTAATAATCATTTTATACAAGTTAAGTAAAGCATTAAGTGACTTACGTTTTAGACATAATGTTTGTTTTTGCTCAGTTTTGCCAATGAAAATAGTCCCAAACAAAGATCACAGCACTGCTTTGCATCTCTGAGCAATGGAAGGTGTTTACTTTTTGAATGAATCAGCTTTTTGAAAAAATCGGTTGAATAAATGATTCAGTGATTCACCGATTAACATGCTCAAATGCTTTGTTTCTGAATGAATCATCCATTTGAATGAATCTCAATGACTCACTCATTAACTTTTTTCACTTTTTTTTTTAATTATTTCAAATATCAGTTTTCAACGTTTTATGTTAAAAACAAAACATTATTTATCCATCTGTAACTGCAGATTAAATGCATCCATGTCCTCTCTAAAACACATAAACTGTAAATAAACCTAAATGCTTTTTCAGTTGCAGATTCCAGAAATGTTTAATTTTGTTGGAATAAAAGTAACTAAGAAACAGAAGAAGTGCTTCTTATTCTTATCCAAAAATACAAAATGGATAAAAAGATTTAAAACTGAACAAAATTTTGCTACTCAAGCTGTGTATGTTTTTTTAATAAATATTTATTTGCTTATTTCCCATTTTGCATTTACTTGTACTTTCAATACGTAAGTACGTTTAAGATAAAAAAAAATACTTTTTGTACTCAAGTACAATAAACTAAGTTATATTCTAAACGGTGACTTCAACTTCTACCAAAGTCATTTTCTGGTAAGATATCTGTACTTTTACTTGAATATGTATTTCAGGTACTTTATACACCACTGCTCTTAAATATACAATGTATGTCTCATTAAAAATACATATTTGAGTTGTATTTATTTTCACATTTTCAAGTAATTTAAATTAAAATTGTCCTGGCTCCTCCAAGCCTTTCAATGGGGATAAGTGGGTGTTTGTTGTCAACAGTTCTGAAGTTGTGAAATAAAGTGCACACATAAATTATAAAGTGTCCCTCACATGGCTCCGGGGGGTGAATGAAGCCCTCTTGTAGTGAATCCTGCATTTTTGTATCCATATTTAAAATGTAATAAAAACTTTTTTCTCACTTCCGCTGACTGTGATGCACTGAAGACATTCAGGCGAATGATGTATGTACCGTGCTCTGGTCTTTGAGAAATGCAGGAGCAAAGGAAACAAATTTTCCTTACTTTGGCACAGTGGCTCCCAATCCTGGTCCTGGAGAACCCCCAACACTGCCCGTTTTTGGTGTCTCTCTTATCTGACACACATTTGAGGTCATGGAGTCTTCACTAATGAGCTGATGAGTTAAATCAGGTGTGTTTGAATAGGGAGACATCTAAAATGTGCACCAGAAAGACTTCCACATATGACAGTCAGCGGAAGTGAGAGAAAAGTGTTTATTACGTCTGAAATACGAATATTTTTCTTACAAATACACATGGATTCCCTACAGGAGGTCTTCATTCACCCCCCGGAGCCATGTGAGGGATGTTTTAATATGGATGTACGCAGTTTATTTCACATCTTCTGAACTGTTGACAACAAACACCCACTTATCCCCATTGAAAGGCTTGGAGGGGCCGGGACAATTTTTAATATAACTCCAATTAGATTTGTCTGAAAGAAGTAAGTCAGATACACCTAGAATGCTTCGAGCGTGAGTAAATCACAGGCTCATTTTCACTTGTGGGTGAACTAACCCTTTAAAGGAACAATATGTTTATCTCAATGATTTTGAAATACGCTTTTTCAAGAAAAAAAAAAAAAGAAACCGGAGAAACTTTGCATTAGTTTATTTAAGGCATTACAGTGTTTCCGTCCACCTAATATTATTTCTATCAACGCTTTTGGCAAGAGAATTGAAAAATCATTGAAAAATAATATAGGGGCTCCCATCAGTCTAAATCGAAATAAATGAGAAGCTGTTCAGTTAGATGTGGGATGTTTTCAGAAAATGTTATATATGAAATCAAAATACCAAAATAGTCAAAATGGTTGAATCTGCACGTACTCTAGTGAAAGTGAAGTGACATTCAGCCAAGTATGGTGACCCATACTCAGAATTTGTGCTCTGCATTTAACCCATCCGAAATGCACACACACACAGAGCAGTGAACACACACACACACACTGTGAGCACACACCCGGAGCAGTGTTCATCATTTATGCTGCGGCGCCCGGGGAGCAGTTGGGGGTTCGATGCCTTGCTCAAGGGCACCTAAGTCGTGGTATTGAAGGTGGAGAGAGAACTGTACATGCACTCCCCCCACCCACAATTCCTGCCGGCCCGGGACTCGAACTCACAACCTTTCGATTGCGAGTCTGACTCTCTAACCATTAGGCCACGACTTCCCCCTAATACTTCACTGAATTGCATAAAATAATGTATTTTTTTACTTGCTAAATATATAAATAAATATAAAATGAAAATACATTTACATCATTTAAAGCAGGACACTGCGGGAAACTACAAAACTCACGAAGGCAGCTCTTCTCTTTTCAGTAAATATAAATTTTCAAAAAAACACCAATGATTAGAGCTTTCATTTATAACTGAATCCACTGATTCTGTCACATACAGTGGGTACGGAAAGTATTCAGACACCCTTACATTTTTCACTCTTTGCTATGTTGCAGCCATTTGCTAAAATCATTTAAGTTATTTTTTTCCTCATTAATGTACACACAGCACCCTATATTGACAGAAAAACACAGAATTGTTGACATTTTTGCAGATTTATTAAAAAAAGAAAAACTGAAATATCACATGGTCCTAAGTATTCAGACCCTTTGCTGTGACACTCATATATTTAACTCAGGTGTTGTCCATTTCTTCTTCCTCTACTCCTCACTTATACCTTCATAACATCACCCTAATGGTATCAGACACAACCTCACAGTCCTGAGCGTCTGCGTGTGTTTATTCATGCTCGTGATGCTGTAGTGTTCACTGGATAGAGGTTGTGATGTAAGGCATCAGCATGTGGCTCACATCTGTTTCCATCCGAAGTGCATGCAGATGCAGCCAAAACATTACAGTCACTGACAAATGAACTAACAGACAGTCCTCTTTCTTTATTGGCTTGTTCTCTCTAATAAGAGACATTATTCACCCAAATGCAAATGCATTCGCAATCAATTTGCAGCATGTCTCACATAATAAAAGCTATCCATTTCACGCGTGTATCTAACAAGCTCCTCGCAGCCGAATACAGTCTCCGGCTTGGCTCCAGAGCCCGATAACACATGCAAAGCAGAGCATTAACCAATAGTCAAATTTAATTAATGACTTTCCCATATGCATCAGGAGGATAATTAAGTATTCACAGGTGAAAGGAACTGATAGGAGTGGCCTTCCTTGACAAATCAAATGAGCGGCGATAGCATCGACGGATCTCCTCGCTTTCTTCAGCCTGCCGGTGTCCTTCGGTTATCAAATTATCAGGAAAATTTGTCCTGCGTCCTTCGATGAGAAGAACTTTAATTATGGCCCTGTCTGATGGCAGGTCATTAATAAAAGCTAGTTATCTTCATTCAGAGGACTCTCCCATCCCGGCCTTATCTCATAAAGAAATTTGGGATTTTCCTCCAGAATAATTCAAGATCCTATCTGGCCAGATATTCAAAATGCTGTAACATGAAAATCATTGTGTAATGGAAAACTTCCACATGTGTGTTCTGTAGACAAATGTGCTGGAATTACACGCTTCGGCTTCATAAACATTGATGGATCTTACCAACCTGCGAATGCAGATAAGGTGGCTTTACTTTCACCACATTTATATTTAAGGGCCTATAGGTTACATATGCATTACTGGCTCCTCGGCCACATACATCAATGCCACAGCGGAGAAAAATGAAGGGCCAGTAATAACGCTGAACGTGCATGTGTTAGCGGCTGGCTATCGCTCACAAACACTTGGTAATGGTGATCTCATTTCCTCCACTCTAACCTCCACAGCCGCGACTAACCATTCATTGAAGTGCGTTGTGTATCAACCTGTGGACTGCAGAGACACGCTTTAACCAGCTCATCAATCTCCTCTAAAATACAGTTTCTGTGAGGGAAACAATTCCTGTAGGAGTCACACATGAACAATCAAATCAGTCGTTCAGCTCCAGATTGAGGGGAAATTAATCATCTTTCCTGTAGAAGAGTTTAACTTGAGATGATTGAATCTGGGCTGAATTCCTTACTAATACGTCCAATGTTTATATATTTATTCAGTCATTCATTCCAGCTTCAAATGCTACATCCATGGCAAACTCAAGAATAAAACAATTTAAAATGGTCTAAAACTAATTATGTCATCAAATTGTGTACTAAAAATAACAATACTTCACTGAATTGCATAAAATAATGTATTTTTTTACTTGCTAAATATATAAATAAATATAAAATGAAAATACATTTACATCATTTAAAGCAGGACACTGCGGGAAACTACAAAACTCACGAAGGCAGTTCTTCTCTTTTCAGTAAATATACATGGGCAAGTCTTATGAGACCAGTTCTCAATTTTTTACATAAAGTCTGGACATTTCAATTTTCAAAAAAAACACCAATGATTAGAGCTTTCATTTATAACTGAATCCACTGATTCTGTCACATACAGTGGGTACGGAAAGTATTCAGACACCCTTACATTTTTCACTCTTTGCTATGTTGCAGCCATTTGCTAAAATCATTTAAGTTATTTTTTTCCTCATTAATGTACACACAGCACCCTATATTGACAGAAAAACACAGAATTGTTGACATTTTTGCAGATTTATTAAAAAAAGAAAAACTGAAATATCACATGGTCCTAAGTATTCAGACCCTTTGCTGTGACACTCATATATTTAACTCAGGTGTTGTCCATTTCTTCTGATCATCCTTGAGATGGTTCTACACCTTCACACAGCTGTCTATATAAGAGCTTACAGCTCACAGTGCATGTCAGAGCAAATGAGAATCAGGAGGTCAAAGGAACTGCCTGAAGAGCTCAGAGACAGAATTGCGGCAAGGCACAGATCTGGCCAAGGTTACAAAAAATGTTCTGCTGCACGTAAGGTTCTTAAGAGCACAGTGGCCTCCATAATCCTTAAATGGAAGACGTTTGGGATGACCAGGACCCTTCCTAGAGCTGGCCGTCCGGCCAAACTGAGCTATCAGGGGAGAAGAGCCTTGGTGAGAGAGGTAAACCCAAAGATCACTGTGGCTGAGCTCCAGAGATGCAGTCGGGAGATGGGAGAAAGTTGTAGAAAGTCACCCATCACTGCAGCCCTCCACCAGTCGGGGCTTTATGGCAGAGTGGCCCAACGGAAGTGCAAGACACATGAAAGCCCCCATGGAGTTTGCTAAAAAACACCTGAAGAATTCTCTGGTCTAATGAAAACCAGGCACTGCTCATCACCTGTCCAATACAGTCCCAGCAGTGAAGCATGGTGGTGGTAAGCATCATGCTGTGGGGGTGTTTTTCAGCTGCAGGGACAGGACGACTGGTTGACATCGAGGGAAAGATGAATGCGGCCAAGTACAGGGATATCCTGGGAGAAAAAATTCTCCAGAGTGCTCAGGACCTCAGACTGGGCCGAATGTTCACCTTCCAACAAGACAATGACCCCAGGCACTCAGCTAAAATAACGAAGGAGTGGCTTCTCAACAACTCTTTGTCTGTTCTTGAATGGCCAGGCCAGAGACTTGACTTGGGCAGGTAACAGCTTTCTCTATTTTACAGGTTCATATCCTGCAAATGAATCTGTGGCAAAGGGGGCGTGGTTTGGCAGAGTCTGTAACGGGAGAGAGACGATGGAGCAGAGCGAGGCGTAAGTAGGTCAAGTGCAAATAACGAACACGTGTGTTTGATTTCAGTAATTGGCGTGGAGAGACCGGATATAAGCCGGAGCATGACACAGAGGGAGAGAGAGAGACAAGCTGGGACCTCGTGATAACGCTGGGGAGTGACAACGACCAGAAGTCTGAGTTATTCTAATAATATTGTGCAAAGGGCACACTGATCGCGCTTGAGGCGCAGTATTGTTTTATTTTTATTATTATTAGAAATAAAAACGAGCATCCCAGCCACAAGCCGACCCCTGTCTTCATCCTTCCTATATATATAACTGTGTCGAACCTCATCACAGAATCAAAAAGTCAAAATGGCTTGTCTATTGCCATTCCCATGGTATAAATTCTTGATCTCAAGAATAATATTTTTAAATACTTGAAATTTAATTGGTGATATCAAGAATTTAATTTCTGCGAGTGATGATGTCATTGTTAATATAAAGAAATAACATTGTAACTAGTTTTTTTTAATATATATATATATATATATTAATAAATATTTATACATCAGCTACATAAGTCAGTGCGGTGTGCTGCTGTGAACAGAACACTGCATTCAGTATATGTGAATATGAGACTGTAGACCGAGACATCTGCATATCTTACATCTCAGTTGATCTGCATGCATGTGACATGATCTGAGGAGAGACGTCGGACCCCAGGGCTCAGGCGGTGCACAGGTGCCCTACACTACACAATCATGCTGCTGTCACAACAAACGAGAGTACATTAAGACATTGAATTATTGCTTAGATACTGAATTTTTCACACACGCTGTGTCAACAAGCTCTTCTTTTAACTCAAAGGGAATGTCAGCCACATTAAACAAGTTAACAGCTTAAGTCATTTGTGGATTAATGCGTATTGGAGACGGGAGCCGGTTTAAACGATTCAGTTCGATTTGGTGAACTGGTTCAAAAAGATCCGGTTACATCGAATGATTCGTTCGTGAACCGGATATCACAAACTGCTTTGTTCTGAACTCTCTCACACAACAGACACGGAAGAGAAGACAATGCTAAATAAAGTCATCGTTTTTGCTTTTTTTGGACCAAAATGTATTTTCGATGCTTCAAAATATTCTAACTGACCCTCTGATGTCACATGGACTACTTTGATGATGTTTTTCTTACCTTTCTGGACATGGACAGTAGACCATACACACAGCTTCAATGGAGGGACTGAGGTCTAAATCTAAAATATCTTAAACTGTGTTCCGAAGATAAATGGAGGTCTTACTGGTTTGTAACGACATGAGGGTGAGTTATTAATGACATAATTTTGATTTTTGGGTGAACTATCCCTTTAAGGTTTCTATTAATTTCGATATAAGCCTCTAGAGGGCAGAATAAGACAGGGAATCAATTAAAGAAGGCATTGAAGTTTTGATGGGCTATTGTTTAGCACTTTTACGAGTTTGTGCTCCAAAATTCAAATTAATTATTATTAACTATTATTAACGGTGCTAATGAAACGAAGACAAAACATGACCTCTTTAATTAATATTTTAATTATTGCTTTGAAAAGTATATTCTACCATACAATGGTAATTTATTGCTGTTATAATTTCTTCAATTTAAGCAGAGCTTTTATTTTGGTGGGTTGGTGTAAAGATCTTTGAGTTTCTGTGTGTATCTACCGATAGTTTGTTCTCAAATGAAATGCTGAAGTGACTCTCAGAGCAGCTCTGGAGATTAAGTTAATATACAATACTAAACCTCATAGTTTTCTTTATGAAAGCATGTTGATCGTTATCTGTGGGACGTCCCTATGCTAATGATGCTGCTTTCAGTTCCCAGCTCTGATTTATTCTCCCCATCAAAGCTACAGCAAAGAAACAGCATCGGAGAACAAGGAGCTGTGAGCTGATTAGAGGATCAATAGTGAGTTCTGTCAGATCATTGAGCGGTCCAGATGTGTCTGTTGTTCAAAAGTCCAGATCTATAGCCGGTTTCCCATCTCACGCTATTGAGAAAAGCCTTAAAGAAAGACCTATATCAAACTTCTGATATAACAGTCCTTTACTTACAGATATATAGAGTCAAAATCAGAAGTAGCCTGGCTTCTGAAATCATCTAAATGACTTTATCAGCACTGCTGGTGTAGTTATATTGGAGTGCATCATGCTAACAGGCAAACCCTGAGCCACCTGTCCCGCGCTGGCATATGAATGCTGAAAAGATAGATTAAATGATTAGAGTTTCAGTCCTGAAGCTGAAGTACTGGGGAAACACATTCAGGCCGTGATAAGGGATGTGGCCGGAGAGGCTCTATCAGCTGTTAAACAGAGATGTCGCATGCAAGTGAGATTGATGATTAGCATTTGTGGCCTTGGGAATGCGGGTCTCCTGCGCCTGCGATAACCAGGAGAAGAGAGATGGACGAACCCTAACCAGCATGCAATTATTCCTGCGTCGGCTATGGCAAACAAATGGCCGGGATGAGCTTGTATGGCATTGTCTCTGAGTCAGTGTAATCTGTGAGAAGTGCACAACAGTGAATCCCTTGTGGCACAGCCTCAGACTGGAAAAGAAAAGCCAGATAAAAGCTGCTCTGACACACACTCTCTCTCTCTCTCACATACACACACACACACACACACACACACATCATTGCTAATCTGCCTACTACAAAACATACAGCTGTTAACAATATATACTGTTAATTTACAGTTGTCGTTGTTTTTTTTTCTTTTTTCAACAGCTTGAACAAAAAATCTTTACTTGTCACACAGACACTCAAACAGCAGAAGCACACACCAAATCTGAAAAACCATACACTAATTATCTGCATTTGACTCAGTTTTCAATTTCATAAAACACTTTTGCAAAACACAACACAAAATTCTCAATGTAACACACGAATCTAAAGGCAATTACCGTTTTTTTTTTTTTTTTTACGATTGCCTAGACACAAAAACAAAGCTCATTTTGTCAAAACACTACACACAATTAATACATCCACATCCAAACTTTACAATAATTGAACAAAACCCAATTTTGGTACCATATGGCACACACATGGTTCATACAGTTGGATTCTGTTTAAACCACTTACAGTTTTTTCAATTGCTAACACACTAAAATGACATGCACAGCACAATTATTTAAACTGACACAGAGAGCAAAACTTTTTGTCAAGTCTTCAAAAGTCTAAACACATTTTCTGCTTTACACACATTTTGCATTTCAAAATGGCACTTTTTAAATGCACTGAACACAGTTCTCTGCATAAGACACAACAATCTGACATAAAGTCACATGTTTGCCATTTCAAAACACTGCCATTCAAAATGACACTACATGAGCTAATTGGCCAATTACATGTGCCACCTGGCCAAACACCTCAATGGTTAATTGTTAACACTTCAATCAGGATGTAAGCACTATGAAAAGACCACAGGTGAAAACCTTTTATTTTTTTACAAGACATTGCAGAGAGAGGAAGAGGAAGAGGGAGGTTGAGAATAAGAGGGGGAGGAAGAGTGAGAGGCAGGCTTAGAGCAGGTAGAGGAGTTCATGGGCAAAGAAGACAAAAACTTTCAAATGAAATCAGAACAACCTTAGTAGATCATGTCATCAACCGTGGGCTGAAAATGCGTGAGGCTGGACAGAGAGTGCAGCCAAACTTGACCCGTTTTACTGTCGCCACTGTCATCCGTACCTTTAGACTGGAGAACCGGTATGTAGCCTAAATTTCATGTAGTACACATGTAGTGTACCCCATGTCATAGTGTATCAGTTGGGTGACACCTGTTTACTTAGTGTATGACATCAGCCATTTATTAACTGTACAAGTTTCCTGTACAATGTACTCTACTGTGGGGGAAAATATTTAGGCTGCATTGTCCAAGCCCTATATATTATTATTATTATTTTTTTTTCTAAAGGACTGAGAGACGACACCATGGTGGAGGAAGGGCCCAAATGGTCACTGGGTTACAGGAAGCTGCCATTGTAAACTAGGTTTTGGAAAATAATGAAATCAGATTACGAGAAATTCAAAACCACATCATCCAAGACAACACCTTATTCAACAACATTCAACGAGTCAGTCGGTCCACATTGGCTCGCATTCTCAAGCGAAACCAAATCAGAATGAAACAACTTTATAAGGTGCTGTTTGAGAGAAACTCCCGAAGAAACAAAGAGTTCAGACGAGCATATGTGGATGTAAGTACTATATTGACTGCAGTACACTACACACAACATTGTTTCCAAGTGAAAGTGACATGACATTCAGCCAAGTATGGTGACCCATACTCAGAATTCATGCTCTGCATTTAACCCATCCGAAATGCACACACACAGAGCAGTGAACACACACCCGGAGCAGTGAGCAGCCATTTATGCTGTGGCACCCGGGGAGCAGTTGGGGGTTCGATGCCTTGCTCAAGGGCACCTAAGTCATGGTATTGAGAGGGGAGAGAGCACTGTTCATGCACTCCCCCTACCCACAATTCCTGCCGGCCTGAGACTCAAACTCACAACCCTTCGATTGCTAGTCCAACTCTCTAACCATTAGGCCACGACCTCCCCTGGAGTGGATAACACCATATTGACTGATTTTTGTTCTTCGTTTTAGGGAGTACTGGAAATGGATGCTCATTCAATCCCACATGAGTTCATCTTTATAGATGAGGCTAGGTTCAACCTAGCAAAGACCACAAGAAGGGGGAGAAACGTCATTGGCCACAGAGCCATTATAGATGTTCCTGGCCAACGTGGTGGGAACATCACAATGTGTGCTGCCATCTCCAGTATGCATGGTGTCCTCCACCGTCATGCCAACCTTGGACCATACAACACAGCCCATATTCTCACATTTCTGGACAGACTTCACAACATTCTCATACCACCAGAGCATATGAATGATGCAGACCATCAAAGAAACCGGTACGTTGTAGTATGGGACAACGTGAGCTTTCATCGTGCAGCTCCAGTCCAAAACTGGTTTGCTGACCACCCAACATTTCTCGTGCAATACCTCCCACCATACTCACCCTTTCTGAACCCCATAGAAGAGTTATTTTCGTCATGGCGGTGGAAGGTATATGACCAGCAGTCCGCATGCCTCTTGTGCAGGCCATGGACGAGGCATATGATGAGATTGATGTGGGTGCAATTCAGGGATGGATAAGGAACTCAAGGCGCTTCTTCCCTCGATGTCTCACAAGACAAGATATTGCCTGTGATGTTCACGAGGCGTTGCGGCCTGACCCAGCTGTGCGGCAAGATGCTGCCTAATTATTTTTCTTGCCGCCTTTTTTTTTTTTTTTTTGGTAAGAATATTTTTGTTCAGTCCCATGTAAATATATCTGCTGTGCATGTGTTGCACTGACTTGTTTACTGTAGTGAAAAAATAAATAAATGTTGCAACAGCATGCTTGTGTGTGTATCTGCAAATATTTCTGTGCATGTGAACAATCTGATACATATTTTAGTATTATGGCAAAGCATACTAAAGATGGGGGTGCTTTTCATTATGCCCAACATTGTGTAGTTGGTTAGGCAAAAATCTGGTAATATGAATGAAGTCTGTTCCATTACATGCAAAAGTTTGATTTTGATAATGCTATGTGAATGTCATAGGGTGACGTGAAGCGGAACTATTTTTGCCCAATGTTGTTTCCCTGTGGGAGCGATTTCAATGTAACATCAGGCCGGTTCCGGGTCCTTCCGTGTAAACAGTCCGGACGGGCTTAGTAAATGGGAAAATGAGCATCAGCTGTGTAACGAGCGGCGATTGAGCCGCAAGAGAGACACGTATTCGCGAGAGGGATTATAAAAGGACACGTTTGTGTGGAGAGGGGGGGACACAGAGCGGGGAGAGACCGCATCTTAGGAGGAAGAAGCCTTAAATCGGCTGTTTTGATGGATCTGGATCCATAAAGGGAGATAATGCTAACAGAGGAAGAGAGGCAGTGGATCGATGTTACTCCGTCAAGCAGTTAAGTGTCATCTGTAATTTTTTACTTTAATTACAGTTTTGGATGTACAGTATCGTCAATTGAGAGGAGGGAGTCGTCTGGGACCGCGAGTGGAGACCTTATTCACTGTGAGTTGATGTGAGTTGCAGTGCTTAGTGTGAAGTGAACACGTGTGACCATTTGAAGTGATTGATGCATGTACAGGTGTGGACAATATAATTTTGTGTCTGCTCATGTCCCCAGTTGGCATACTCGCTGGTCTCGAGTGCCGAATTGAAATTAGCTAACTGCTGTGTGTTGAGTGTATGCTGTACAGTATTGCAGCTCCATCCTGTCTGATTTGAAGAGGATGTGTTGAATATTCATTCATGGCTGTTTGACTCCCTGACTCGAAGAGGAAGCATTATCTGTCTAATGAGCTGTTCACACTGAAGAAGATCCTTGACGTGAGTACCTGATTACTGTCTGATTTGAAGACGATTTGTTAAATATTCATGCATTGTTGTTTGACTCCCTGACTCGAAGAGGAAGTATTAGCTGTCTATTTAGCTGTCCACACTGAAGAAGATCTCTGGCATGAGTACCTGATTACTGTCTGATTTGAAGAGGATTTGTTGAATATTCATGCATTGCTGTTTGACTCCCTGACTCGAAGAGGAAGCATTATCTGTCTAATGAGCTGTTCACACTGAAGAAGATCCTTGACGTGAGTACCTGATTACTGTCTGATGTGAAGAGGATTTGTTGAATATTCATGCATTGCTGTTTGACTCCCTGACTCGAAGAGGAAACACTGTGTGAATCCCTTACCAGTGTCTGCTTCATTACTTACCTTCGGCTGTCCGAAGAGGAACCACTGTGTGAACCCCTTACCAGTGTCTGCTCCATTACTTCCCTCTGGCTGTCCGAAGAGGAACCGCTATGCGAATCGCCTACCAGTGTCTGCTCCATTACTTACCTCTGGCTGCCCGAAGAGGAACCGCTGTATGAATTCCCTACCAGTGTCTGCCCCATTACTTACCTCTGGCTGCCCAAAGAGGAACTGCTGTGTGAACTTCCTACGCAGCCTGACGAAGAAGAGAGTTGGATCAGCCTGTGTCTTTTTAGTTTAGGATTTAGCCTATTTTAATTCAATAAATTCAACAAAATACAACGTCGAGCCCCAATTGGACTGTCAGATTGTGGAGGTGGCTCGAGGTCTAGCCGTTGCTCATCGGGGCCGAGTCGCTGTGAGAGTACGGAATGTAAATCTAGGCGTTCCTGGTGAAGTGGCAGCACGTATTCTCCACACACGAAGATGATTACGGCCGTACCGACATTGTGAAACACCAGATTCCTACCGGTGATGCCGCACCAAGTAGGGAGCGATATCGTCCAGTGCCACAAACACTTTATTCGGATGGTTCGTTCCCTGTTGCGGGGGATGTTAGAGAAGGGGATCATTCGTGAGAGTAGTAGCCCTTGGGTAGCTCCGATCGTCCTGGTACGAAAGAAGACCGGAGCTTGGAGGTTCTATGTGGACTACCGTAGATTGAACCAAGTAACCAAGAAGGACGCCTTTCCACTACCGCGGATTGAGGACTCTCTCACCAGCCTGACTCAAGCAGCCTGATATTCCACCTTAGATCTGGCCAGCAGGTATTGGCAGGTGCAAGTGGAGGAGGGAGATCGAGAAAAGACTGCATTCACTACTCCCTTCGGGCTCTTTGAGTGGGACCGGATGCCGTTCGGCCTTTGTAACGCTCCAGCCACCTTCCAACGGCTGATGCAGCGGTGTCTGGGCGGCCAGTTGGTGGACACTACGTTAGTATACCTAGACGATGTCATTGTTTACTCCCCTCGGGGCAGTCGAACAATGGTGGGTAGCACAACTGACTAACTATGACTACCAACTTCAGTATCGTCCGGGCCGGGAACACACTAATGCTGACGTGCTGTCCAGACTCCCTGAGGCCGAGGGCCGGGGCCCTCCATTGGGGTCTACGGATCATTACTTCCCTCTGGCTGTCCGAAGAGGAACCGCTATGTGAATCCCCTACCAGTGTCTGCCCCATTACTTACCTCTGTCTTCCCGAAGAGGAACCGCTGTATGAATTCCCTACCAGTGTCTGCCCCATTACTTACCTCTGGCTGTCCAAAGAGGAACCGCTGTGTGAACTTCCTACGCAGCCTGACGAAGAAGAGAGTCGGATCAGCCTGTGTCTTTTTAGTTTAGGATTTAGCCTATTTTAATTCAATAAAATACAACGTTTAAGACTGATTATTTTGTCTGGTCTCGTGATGTCTTTGGGTAACTCCTCGAGGTGGTACGCTTAATAGGGGTGGTGTGAGATATGGGGGGAGGCCACCCCGGCCTGTGACATATAGTTTCGTTGCAGTGCTTCATTTTGCAGGATATATGAGGTATTTTGCAGTTTGGGTCTGTGGTTTTGTGAATTGTGTTAAGTATTTTGATAAAACCAGACTAGTTGAAAAATTGTGTTAGCAATTGGAAAAAAAACGTAAACACTTCTGGGCACAATCTTAAACACTTAACATTTCTATTTTTGATGCAGGTGTTTTTTTTTTTTTTTTTTGATATTGTTAAAGTACATGAATATATTGGCCATACACAAACTTTTGTGGAGATGAGTAAGCAACACCTTAGCATCATCTCTTCATATAGCTTGGTGTGGCCACTTCATCCATATCACAGTCAATATCCTCCCTTGCTAAACAGTGAGAGAAGAATCTTCTAAAATGGTCAATCCATCCTTACATAGACTCTGCATGCATTAGGTCACAGGCCTCCTCCATTGCTTCAAGGAGGGGTATAACATAGCGTCAGAGACCATAAACCTTCCACTTGCAGAAGGAAGGTTGTTGTCCACTTGTTGTAAGGACCTATTCTGGCATTCCAGTGGAGGACCCCATTCTGCGTGATTGCAGCATATATTGTGATGTTACTACCACGTTGACCCGGGACATTCAAAAGAGCTCTCCACAGGCCCGGCGCCACAAGGGGTCAAAAGGGGGCAATGCCCCCTCAGATCTGACTTGTGCCCCCTCTGTTTCATTTTTGTATTCATGGTTAAAAATAAAATGTTCAAGTTAAATAATAATTGAACCTTATCACCATGGGATTTAGAATGTTCTGTGTTGTGACTCGTGACATTACTGCCAGATTCAAACGTCTTTCGCGTTGGTTGGCGCTGAGCCAGATACTGACGAGCTCAACGCTGTCATATATCACAACTATGCAGTGATTTCAACCTCATAATGTTTATTTCAGATTTCAGACATTTAAATACACATAAGCACTGGTAAAACAACAGCCTACATTTGGAGTTTGTAAAATACACACTGATGTCTGTGGAAGCAAGTGCTAGTGTAGCGTTGGTTGGCGCTGAGCCAGAGTCGGACGAGCTCAGCGCTGTCATATCACAACTATGCAGTGTTTTCAACCTCATAATGTTTATTTTAGATTTCATACATTTAAATAGGCTACACATAAGCACAGGTAAAACAATAGCCTACATTTGGAGTCTGTGGAAGCAGCAATAACAATCTATTCAAATATCATTTGCTGACGTGTGTTTTTCATATCAGACAAACACAGTGGAAGTAGGCTAACTATAAAGTTTACTCTATTGTTATAAAGGTTTTTAAACGACCAAACACACTCACTTAAACATATTTGAGAATCGGAATATCAGATAGTTGATGACATGGTAAGTTGGTGAATATTTCGAATAAAAAAGGAAAAACGAAAGGAAGGATAGCCTACATCTGTTATACAGTGTTATTATTGTGGCTGCGGTGTTTCACATGACAAATATGACGCGTTGCCATGGAAACATTAAGGGGAACGTTCTAAAATAACTGTCGCCTTGAAAAATCTTACTTTCGGGAGTCTTAAACTTAATTGTGAAAGGGTTAATTATTCATAATAAATGACGCTGGCTTATTTTTTGTCGACTGTGTGATTTCCTGAAAATACAGTTGTTACTAAGGAGATTCAGTGCCAAATCTATGGAAGGCATTTTCTGCCAAATTTAAATAAATAAATGAAATGATTAAAATTAAAACCAGATTAACGATTTCATTACAGAAAACTGTATGCAAAATATGTGACAAAGTTGAGAATGAAATTAAATGATTTCATTTTCAAGGTGACATACCTGTCAAATTGAAAAATAAAATGCAATTGGTGATTTCACATTTCATTTTCAATAGAGTCTCGAGGCAAGACTGCCAATATTAAAATGAAAAGCCAAACATGAAAAAGAAACTACACATACTGTTTTAACAAAGCTCTTTATTAACGCTCACGCAATAATAGTGACACAATTCAAATTTAAATGTAAATTTTACTTGTCATTTTAATTCCTCTTTTATTTCACTGTTTTCATTTTCGTTTTAATTTTCAAAGACAACCTGCCTCCTCCACCACTGTAGTTGGAGTCGGAGTATCCCTCACCTCTGCCTCCAGCCTCCCATGCCCGGACTCCACCTTGGCCGTATACCCAGCGACTCCACCTTGTCTCCTTGCTCACTCACCTACACCATCATGAGAAGAAACTCTGTCTAGCTGTGGCTAGTTCTGTAGTATACTTGAATGACAGAAGGAGGCTGTTGTGATCTGAGAACTTTTACTGAACTGATGCAATGCAGAACAGAACATACATATTTAGCCATCACTTACAATAGTCTGAAAAAACACCCAATCTTGTATGACAAGGGGCCTGTGACATCAATGATGACCCTAGGAATCCACTTAGCATCACTGGTGTAACTTCTCATGTACACTAAGTCATGTGGTCTAGAGTGTCTTACAGTGCCAGGGCATTTTCCAGCACTCAACTCCTGTTTGTGGAGCATATCACCTCCATGGTCAGGGTGTAAACGATCCAGGGCTGTGGTCAGTCGCCGATTCATAAGCAACTCAGAAGGAGCTTTTCCAGTTGATGAATTGGGTGTGACATGCTGTGACAGCAAGGAACGAGCAAGACGGCTCTGCCACTCACCTTGAATGGTGCGAGACAGGGCCTCCGTGGTTGTCTGTACCATGCATTAAGCTTGCCCATTTGAGCTCGGGTGATAAGATGCTGTAGTGACGTGATGAATACCATTGCGGTCTGCAAATTCTTGGAATTCTGTGGATGTGAAAGCAGCACTGTTGTCTGAAACTGACACTGGGTAACTCATGCATTGCAAAAAAGCAGTCTCAGTGTTTTAATAATTGCCAACGATGACATAGAACTCATCAGAGATACTTCTAGCCACTTGTTGTGTGCCTCAACCACTATGAGGAATACTTTGCCTTGGAAAGGGCCAGCAAAGTCAATATGTAGCCAGGACCATCTTTTCATTGTCCACTGCCAATGGTGTACTTTTGCCTTAGTGGGAGATTGACATGACATCTGACAGGTTCAGCATGCTTTGACAGTTTCCTCTATATCTCCATCCATGCCCGGCCACCACACATAACTCCTTGCCAGTCCCTTCATGTGTACGATGCCCAGATGTGCATCATGCAGCATAGCCAGTACTTCTCTCCACCCCGAACAAACACGATTAACCCCAAAGCTAACAGTTTTTATGTACAGAGAGTTCATGGCAGCATGAAATAAATGGTATGTCAGCCAGCCACCCATGTAGTTCCCAGCATAGTACACGTGACATGACAGGGTCCTTAAGTGTGAGGTTAGAAATCCTTTCAGCATGTATAGGTGCATCTGGCACCATTTCTGGTAGCAATACTTCCAACAGTGGTGGAGTAACAGCCTCAGATGCAGGCAGAGGTAAGCGACTCAGGGCGTCCGCGTTGCCCATTTGTTTGCCAGGTCTGTAACACAGCTCATAGTCATAAGCTCCAATGATCAAACTCCAACGTAGCATCCGTGGTGAAAAGGTGGCAGGCATTGGCTTTGAATGGTGCAAGAGTCCAAACATAGGCTTGTGGTCTGTAAAAATCTGAAAATTGTATGGCTGGACACCTGGGATTCCTGCAAGCAGGGTGTCCATAAATCTTTGCAATATTGAAATGGCTGTTGACACTCCAAACTGCAATCACTGAGCCAGGAAAAGTTTGCGGTGAGTGTTAATAATCAGTAAGTCGACTGCTTTGTCATCCAAAGGAAGCTGCTGATAAGCTTGTTTCAAATCAAGTTTAGTAAAAACTACTCCTCCTGCTAGTTTTGAGAATAGTTCAGATGCCTTGGGTATGGGGTACACATCAGGCTTAACAGCCTTATTAACAGTACAATGATAATCACCGCAAATCCTCAAGCCCCTTGTCTTTTTTTGCTACAGCTACTACAGGTGTGGCCCACATTGCATGCCGCACAGGTTCAAAAATCCTGAAATACCTCGGAATATTCAGACCTATGGACTTAAGCTGTACTCTGTGCACTCCTTCAATCGATATTTCAAGGGCATCAAACCAGTCCCGTCCCAGCAGGCTAGGACCCTGGCCCCTAATGAAAAATAAAGGCAGTGTGTTTTGCATTGCTTTGTATATTAATTCCACAAATATTTTTTCCAAAGTTGCTTGTAACCACTGCTTTAGTACTCCACTGTCTGCATGCATTTCAGGTGGTTGAGCGGGCCACAGTGAGTGATAAATATGCTCACTAATCAAGGAGAATGCTGCTCCTGAATCCACTTCCATTGTGTGTGCATGCTTGTTCAGTATTACAGTGGCCAAATATGGCTTCTGCCCCTTTTTTTTTATTTGGAAGTGGAGCTGTAAACAGAGTACTCATTCTGCAGATTGTGAGTTATAATGTTTGTATGTTGTTCTGCTGTGATACCGGCTGAATCCGTATCACTACTGTGTCTAGTTTTTGTTAAACACACCCGAGCTATGTGTCCTCTTTTTTTGCAATAATGACATACAGCAGTGGAAAACTTACAGGTTTATGGGAAGGGCTGGCAACCACACCTGTAGCATGATTTATCAGATTTTTTTTATTCACTTGTAGCTGCAACTTTGTGTGCTGACATGTGTATGGGCTGCATAATGAACATCATCTTGAGGCAGTGATTCAAGTTGTTGCTGGCGAAGTAGAAGAGCATTTAACAATGCATTCTCGGCAGCTAATGCCTTTTCCTCTGCCTCTTTAAATGTGAGCGTGGGTTCAGCCAGTTGGCGTCATTGTAGCACCTCATCCACAACCAACACGCACAAGTCTATCACGCAGCATGGCATCTAACGGATCTCCAAAAGCGCAGTACACAGAGAGACGTTGACGCTCAGCAATGTAGTTAGAAACACTTCGATTAGGTTTTTGCTTACAATTGTGAAAATGAAAATGCTGAACGATCTCTGACGGCGCTGGACTGTAATGACGTTTCAATGCAGCTACAATGTTTGTATAAGCCAAATTAGAGGGCTGTGTTGGGGCGAGTACTGAACGTAAAGTGGAATATGTTTTTGCACCACACACACTAAGCAGCATGGAATGTTTCTTCGCGTTGTCCTCAATGACATTTGCATGAAAAAAACAACAACATTCGAGTCTTTTTATATATTCTTTAAAAGAATTACTCGAGCATTTGTCAAACTCTTCGATTCAGCTGAGCATAGTCATGATTGCACGGAACAGAACATACATCTTCAGCCAGCACTTACAACAGTCTGAAAAAACACCCACTTCCCCCCGGGAAAAACTAGTAACACCCCTCCCAGTTTTCGCCCTCTTAAATGGACTGTAACGCCCCACAAGCAGAGGGAGCCCTCGTCTGAGTACTGACTGTTTACCGCTCCCTCTGCTTCTACTGTCATTTCCTGTTTGTCAGTATTTAACAAGAGTCAGCGTATTTGATCATTGCGTATTGCCAGTTTACCTGCCTTCCCAAGCGGTTTCCCATTTTTATCCTGACTGCCTGTTTGTGTATGTATGTATTGTGTATGCTAGCGCAGTGGATAAGACACATGTCTTTGGTGTGAGAGACCCGGGTTCGAATCCACTGTGAGACACCAATGTGTCCCTGAGCAAGACACTTAACCCCTAGTTGCTCCAGAGGTGTGCGACCTCTGACATATGTGGCAATTGTAAGTCGCTTTGGATAAAAGCGTCAGCTAAGTGAATAAATGTATAAATGTAAATGTGTATGATTCTACCTGTCTTCATGTTCTTGATTCTTGGATTGCCCCATTGGATTTATAGCCTCAACTGAATCCAGCAGAAGTTACAAACCTGCATCAGCGTTCACTTATCAAAGTGAAGTACTAGTCAAATGTACCCTTTGTCCTGAACTGAGACTCAAGTCGTGGAGGAATATATTGAGGAGGCCTTGAGTTCAGGATTCATTCAGCCCTCTACTTCACCAGCTGCAGCAGGATAGGATTCTTCTTTGTGGAGAAAAAGGATGGATGACTGAGGCCATGTATTGATTATAGAGGACTAAATAACGTCACCATAAAATTCAGATATCTCCTGCCACGGGTTCCTTCAGCTACGTGAGGCCACTATATACACCAAACTCGACCTACGGAGTGCATATAACCTGATCCGAATTAAAGAGGTTGACGAATGGAAAACTGCCTTCCTCACCACTAGGGGGCACTATGAGTATCAGGTCATGCCGTATGGACATGCTAATGCTCCAGCTGTCTTCCAGTCATTCATCAATGAGATTTTCAGAGACCTCTTGAATCAGTATGTAATTGCTTACATTGATGACATTCTGATATACTTTAATTCAGAAGAAGAACATATTAACCATGTCAAGACCGTTCTCAAATGATTACTAAATAATCAGTTGTATGTTAAGGCAGAGAAGTGTGAGTTTCATGTTAGACAGACATCATTTCTTGGTTATCACATTAGTCATCAGGGTGTCAAGATGGATAAAGCCAAGGTCAAGGCAGTCACAGAATCTGTCCATCGTCAAAGAGCATTAAATATTTCTGGGGTTTGCTCATTTCTACAGGCAATTCATTAGAAACTACAGTATGGTTGCTTCCCCTCTGACATCTCTGTTAAAAGGGGAAACCATCGAAACTCAAGTGGAATGAGGAGTCCGTTCAAGCATTCAATACTCTGAAAGCCAGATTTACCACAGCCCCCATCCTCAAACATCCTGATCCCAATCTTCCATTCATAGTGGAGGTGGATGCTTCTGACTCTGGAATAAGGGCCGGGCTCTCACAACGCTATGGCCAACCTGGTAAATTGTATCCTTGTGCATTCTTCTCGAGAAAATTAACAGCAGCAGAGAGAAACTATGATGTCGGAAATAAAGAACTCCTGTCCATGAAAGCATCCATCGAACAATGGAGACACTGGCTTGATGGAGCAGTCCATCCTTTCCAGGTGATCAGTGACCACAAGAACCTTGAATATATCAAATGTGCTAAAAG
Source organism: Carassius carassius (assembly GCF_963082965.1). NCBI lineage: Eukaryota > Metazoa > Chordata > Actinopteri > Cypriniformes > Cyprinidae > Carassius > Carassius carassius. The sequence continues at coordinate 846,720 of NC_081769.1, read as the reverse complement.
ACTCAACCCACGTCAAGCTCACTGGTATTTCTTCTCCACCCAATTCCAGTTCACTGGCCTATCATCCTGGCAGCAAAAACAGTAAGGCAGATGCTCTCTCCAGACATTATGATCTTCCTCTTGACAGCCATACTCCAGAAAGCATACTCCCCTCGTCTGTAGTCATTGCCCTGATTACCTGGGATATCATGGAAGAAATACAACATGAACAGCTCCAAGAACCAGCCCCTTCCGACTCCCCACAGCCATGGAAACTGCACAGGCAATGTTTCATCATGTCTTCAGGAATTATGGCATCCCGGAGGATATTGTCATTGACAGAGGCACCCAGTTCACGTCCCAAGTTTGGAGAGCATTCTGCAAGCACCTCGATATCAATGTCAGCCTCACGTCAGGTTACCATCCACGAGCAAACAGACAAGTTGAACGATTAAATCAAAAACTAGGCAGATATCTATGATCCTACTGCAGTCAAGAACAACATCGAAGGTCTGAATTCCTCCCATGGGCAGAATACACGCATAATTCACTGAATTCACTAATCAACAGGTTTGACTCCTTTCCAGTGCGTCTTTGGCTATCAACCCCCTATGTTCTCGTGGTCTGGCGAACCCTCATCAGTCCCTGTCGTGGACGACTGGATTCGGCGTAGTGAGAGAGTGTGGGATAGTGCACACGTATGCCTCCAACGAGCTTTGCGATTACAGGAACTTGAGTATGTTATTGTTATCCTGACTATCCGGATTGCCCAATTGGATTTATAGCCTGATTGGACTAATGTTTGTGTTTTGACTCATTCGCCTGCCTACTTGTCTCTGTCTTGTGGATTCCCCTAGTGTATGTTGAAAGATCAGACTGCCATTACGGTACTGACTCTCTGCCTGGTTTAACAATTCTGTCTGTAAGATCTTTCCCTAATAAACTTCTGCAAATGGGTTCTAATACCGTCTCAGCCTCCTCGTTACAGGGACCATTTCTATTTCCATATATTTAGCCAATACATTACAAGTTCCACATTGAAAGCCTGAAGGCTATCTTTATAGATACTATAGTGAATTTCAAGTTTCGTCTTCCGCCACATCCACTCAGCTTTCCTCTCAACTTCAGTCTTTTCATAATCTGTACTGCTGACTATTTCAGGAACAATATCATCAATAACATTCTTAACTTTTGAGTTAAAGGAATAAAGTAGAGGATCAACAGAGTCTGCAGAAATGCTTGGTGTTAAAGATATAGCCTCCATAAATGGTACACCCGTGTTCTCGTTAATGCATCTCTTTCTGACAGAGACAGATACAGTGGTAGCAGAGATCAATATATCATATATCAAAGAAAATACACAAGTGTTCAGATAACAATGGATGAAATGTTTAGACCTCTACTGATGATTAAACCTAGTATATGTCCCTTATTGTGTGTAGGTTTATGCACATGCTGAATCGGGTCAAAAGTGTTTAAACAGATATCATTTATTTTGTAGTTTTGTTTTCTGCATTATCTATGTGAATATTAAAATCCCCCGCAATAGCAAAACAGTAAAACTCTGCAAACAAGGAAATCAGTGATAACCTTTCTGTGAACTCTTCAACAAAGGCTGGAGAGTATTTTGGAGGCCTGTAAATAATAATAAACAGAATGCATGGAGCACCTTTCAACACAATCCCTAGATATTCAAAAGACAAGTATTGACCAAAGGAAACTTGCTTGCATTGATAGACATCTTTAAATAGAGCAGCTACACCTCCAACTCTCCTAACAGTTCTGCAGACAATCATAAAATTAAAGTTAGGAGGGGTTGTTTCATTGAGGACTGTTGCACTGCAGCTGGCTTCTAGCCATGATTCATTTAGAAATATAAAATCCAGATTGTTCGTGGTTAAGTCATTGATTAAAAATTATTATTATTATTATTATTATTATTTTATTTATTTATTTATTTTATTTATTTTGTGAGCGAATGTTTAAAAATGCTAACTTGATGGCAGTGCTTTCTGTCTTTACAGCAACCTTAGTTTGATTCATAATAAGCCACAGATTAGATGATTTAGCCCTTTGGTTTGAGAAGGCCTTAGACTTTCTATCACATGATAAAACAGAAATAGAGAAAGCTAAAGGCACACTGGGCAACATGTACTGTATATTGAAAATAGCAGAAGACCTAGAACAGATCTGGAGACCTGGCACTCCCTACTTATGATAATTGAGATGATCCATGTTTAAATAAACAAAGTGGTACTTGAATACCTGTATAGTTTTGTAATCGATCTATGAGTATGTCATGATCTATGGTGTTGAACGCAGCACTAAGATCAAGTAAAACTAGCAATGAGATGCAGCCTTGATCTGACGGTATCTGTGCAGTATCTGTGCTATGGTGGGACCTGAAACCTGACTGAAATTCTTCATAGAGATTTCTTCTTTTTTGTTTTTTTTTGTTTTTTGCAGGAAGGAGCAGAGTTGAGCAGACACAAATGTTTCTAAAATTTTAGACATAAATGGAAGATTTGAAATGGGTCTGTAATTTGCCAGTTCACTATCACTTTCTAGTTATGGTTTCTTAATAAGAGACTTAATAACCACAAGTTTGAATGGTTTTGTGACGTGACCTAAAGATAACAACAAGTAAATAATATTGAGAAGCGGTAAGAACTCTTTCAGTAATTTAGTGGGTTCAGGATCTAATAAACATGTCGGTGGTTTAGATGCAGTGATACATTTATTTAGCCATTCCTGTTCTAGTTGTAAAGCTCTTCTTTTCATTTCCAACAAAAAACAATTAATATATTTGTTCTCTGATGAAGGGCAAAAGATGGCAGACTCCTACTTTAGCGATTCGCTGGTTTTGTATTTCCTCTGTCTTCACGAGCAAAACTTCAGGTGAGGAGAAAAGGCTTGACATGTGATGCCTGGATGAAATATTCAGTCTTTGAGCATTTCCATCTGTGGCTCTGTTCCTCTTTTACTCGCCCACGTGATGGTAAAACATCACCAGAGCTCCTCCATCTGGCAGCACTGCAGCACATCTCCTCAAAACACTCTGCTCAGAAACACATGCAGAGCTAATGGCATTCTACAGTTCAAAGACAAACTACACCTGTTTTTAGTTTGAGACAGGTCTTTAGTGGTGTAGCTGCTAACACCTTCAGAAACACACAACATACACCTCAAAACGGATGATTTTACCCACATGTTGTTCTGCTTCAGTCTGATGTAAAACGCTGATATATGAATGACCCTTGTGTGTTTACCATTGCGCTCTCATTGTCTTACCAATTACAAGTGTGTTTGGGGTTTGGCCAGTGTTTGAAAGCGCTCTCAGGTCTCTGATCTTTACCCAAACACACTGCTCTGAGTGGCCGGGAGAGAAAAAAAACAAAAAGTGTACGCCGGCCCTGGAGAGCCATATAAAAGCTGGCTCTGTTTGAGACACTTGAGCCCGTCGGAGGAAACGCAGGAGGAATTTCATCACTTTGATATGGCACTCATCACCACAGATGCTTTCCACATTAGACCAAACAGCATCTGCCTCTCGCAGACATTCTTTGTGTGAGATCGTACACTGCTGCTCCACTCCAGCACGCCGCATTTGTCGCCACGATGATGGACAAACTGATGCGAAAGGGCACCTTCCTACACTTCCTGGAAACATAAGAAGGAACAAATAGGGCGTCGAGAGTCACTCAGCCAATCAAAGACACTGATTGCACCTTCTTTTTGAACCGGCTTGTCGAGCAAGCATTTGCGGTTGTTCAGACTTTCTTCTGTCGTGTTTGACATTGGGCCGTCTGCTGACAAATGCTGCCGCTTGCCTTTGATGCGGGGGTTTAATTATGGCAAAGCTGCCAGCGCTGAGTGATCGCGGTGTTGTTAATTACTCTTGTACAGTAGTTGCGCATTTGAGCTATGGTAAATTGGCGCGTGACGTTCAGATCAAATCGCCTGGCAGAAACAATTAGCCCGATGGCGTGCTAGGATGATAGCGGCCTGTGAGATAATAGTTTTATTTCGAGAGCTGTTTCTGAAAGCTAATTAAATGCTATAAGGTCACAATCTGCAGATAAGAAAACAAGCAAAAAAGTGCTACTTGGACCATTTCAAGTCAAGCGCTCCTCAGAAATGCCGGAGGACGCAGATGGCGAGAGGAGACACACTCAAGTGCTTCGTCAAGGACTAAAACTCCAGATAACCTTAAAATAACAAATGATGTTCAGGTCAATTGCCCGGACTCTTATCGGCTTCAGACGGAGCCGGAGATCCATGCTCACTGTCAGCTAACACTCTGCCCTGTCGATACCTCATGGTGTCGCGTCACCAATGAGCTCGAATCAGAGGCCAGTTACATAAACACAGCCACAGTGTGAATGGAACAGGCCATCTGAGATGTAGATGAGGCAAATGCTGCATGTTTGTAACTTAATTTCATGTTTCCATGTACCTATATGAATGCTTACTGATCAGAAGCAAAAGAGCCCAAGGTATAGTTTCCAAATATGACAAAAAAAAAAAAAAACTGAAAACAAATCATTAAACGATAATGATGGTGATTATTATTATCATTATTTCTTAAAATAAATTATAAAAAGTAGCCAAAATAACATTTTTGTTTAGTTTAACTTGAACAAAAATAACTTAAAACTGAATAAACTAAAACAAATAAACAAGAATTAATAAAACTATATAGACCAATTTAAAAAACGAAATACAAATGAAAAGATACATACATGTACTAAAACATTACCTAAAACTAAAATGAAAACTGAAAAAAATAAAGCCTAATTCAAAATATTAACAAAAACTATAGTATATCAGTTACGCTAAAATAATTTCAAAAACAATGATTATGAAAATAAATCTTTATTTATTTGAAAAATCTATTTAAAAATAATAACAAAAATTATAATTGTATATTAATAATATAAAAATAACCCTGACTAGGATCTCTTCTTAAAATGTCAGATTGCTTTCGCTGCAGTTACCTTGTCTTCATCAGGTGAAAATTCAGGTCAGAAGTCAGAGTTTCTTCAACATCCCTCATGATCTGAGGATCATTCACATCTGCAGCACAAACGCTGAACTTCATACTCAGAGGCTTCAGCACTTCAGTGACCACAAGCAATATAAGTAATGACCGAACTATCATTTCATATTTCTTTGAAAACAGCACCAAATATCTCTGTTCCGGACACAAAGAAAAATGTGGTATCGTATCGCTCATGTCTCCAGGATCAGAAGAAATGGTGAAGAAAAAGCAGACAAGCACATCAGCGTGGACCTGAGAGACACAGACGAGATGTTTCTCCATGACACCTGTGAGCTGGAGAGTGACTCGCCGGCCTTTCATCTGCCATTTCTGAGCGTTTCCACATTACGGCGCGCAGGTGTTCGGAGGCGGGACGGGGCTGACAGACGGGAATGTCACCGCACAGCCAAACACGTGTGTTCTCCACAAAGATCTCTCTTGTCCAACAACAGCCTCTTCTCTGTGACATCAAGGCTTCGGTTGCCTCGCTCATATCGCAGCGCCGCAGGCCGGGTTTCAAAGCTGCCGCAGGTTTTTAGAGGGTCATGTTTGGAAACGCCGAGCAGCTGTTCATGTTTAACATCCTCATCCTCATCCTCATCCTCATCACAGCTCAAGACACCAGCAGCTCATGAGGGAAAGATATTACATACAGATCTTTAAATAACAGAATTATAGCTGTGAAACATGTGTTTATTTCAGGGCCAGCATGAAAAACAGTTCACAATTTTATAAGTATATATATATATATATATATATATATATAATTCATAAAGATAACTGTTATATATGCCAATCAAATAAATATAATAACCATATTGGAATACTATATTACCTAATTTATTACTTATTATTAATTATATGTCATATCTTGCCTGTTTTTTAACAGGGACAAAAAGCAAAAAAGAGAGAGCATATTACACCTGTGTTATCATCACTTCATTGGCTACCTGTTTGATTCAGAGTTGATTTTAAGGTTTTAGTATTTGTATTTAAATCTCTTCATATATTTCAGACCTTCTCCACTCGTATTCTCCAGTGAGAACACATTTAGATCTTCCACTCAGATGATATTAAATGTTCAAAAATCTCGACTTAAATCCAAAGGTGACAGAGCATTCTCAGTTCTTGGTCCTAAGCTCTGGAATTCCCTACCTTTCTCTATTAGACTTTCCCCTACTCTTTTTTCATTTAAATCTTCTCTTAAAACCTACTTTTTTTTCTCAGGCATATGTGTAATTTAATATTATTTAAAACAATATTTAAGATTTAAAAAATTCTAATATTAATTTAATTTTATTGAATTACTTTTGTTTTGGTTTCTTTTCATATTTTCATATTAGTCTTTAAATTGTTTTGTTTGGTATGTTGTGCAGCACTTTAGTCAGCATTTATGCTGTTTTAAAGGGCTATATAAATAAACTTAACAGACATAATCTTGACATAACCTGCTTTCTGGAATATCCCACTGATGTAATTAATAAATAAACAAATTTATAAAAAATAAACATTTAACATTACATTTAACACACACACACACATTAAATACAGTATATGTGTGTGTGTGTGTGTGTGTGTGTGTGTGTGAGAGAGAGAGGGAGAAAGAGAAAGAGAATTTTAACATCAGAAAGTGACACACTTCACCTCTACATTCGATTAGATTTTGAGTTTGTTTTGTACTTTTTACAGCTCAACTTTGTTTGTTAAGAGAACATTATTTGTTAACACGTTCTGTGTGGAACTCCTAAAGAAAAGCAGGGAACACACTCCCTGGAGGCGGCAGCTAATGCATGTTGATATTAGTGTTTGGATATGTTGGGACCAGGGCTGTGTTTGATTGACAGGCGGCTGTGGCTGGTAAAACACAACATCAGTCCGTCTGTGGCCTCAGGCTTCGCTGTAATGCAGCTGAAGCACAAACACAGCTCTGCCTGACACAACTTCTGTTTCTCTGCTTATTTCTGCATTCTTTTTCATCATGGACAAGAGTTATTGGATCAGTGGCTTTATAAACCAATACGCTAATAAACAAATAAAATGCGTTGTGGAAACAGTGTTTTAACATGTGTGTTAACAAGCTCTGCTGTTGGAGCTAGAGGAAGTGTCATTGAATCTTCTGTGCTTTCTGCTGTTTTCCGCAGCTGGAATATGATTGTGTTAACAGAGACTCGCAGACACATTCACATCTGAGCTTCAGTGTGCCAGAAAAGATAACTGGAATACACCCTTTACCACGGTAATCAATCAAAGTGACCTTATCAAAACACTTATGAGAACTCAGTTCACAGTTCACACAGTCAGGTTTCAAATCCATCTGGCCTTTCTTTATGAAACCTGAGAACACTGCTTTTATTACATGCTTAATAAACAATAGACAATAAAACACACCTTCAATTTAAACTTTAATTTGAATTTGTGGGACAAGCAATATGTCGGCCAATACTGCACGGTTTGCTATTAATTGTGCTGCAGTGCACTTAACTTGCAGAGAGTAACTCCTGGAGTTTGTTTCTGAGAGGGAACAGAAGTGCTGTGGTGTATAAAACACAAGGTTTGATTGTGTGAAATGTCACAGGGATTGATTCGGCTCCTGCATTACCATTCTAATCAGTGGTGTAGAACCACGTGTAGAGAAACACACGCGCCCCGGGCTACCAGGGAATTGGACAAGGCCCGGGAAATTGTGTCCGCGCTCCAAACAAGTGTTAGGTGATTGTTTACTTCATGTCTTTAAATTGCATTTCTTCCGTTTTAATTCCTGCGGCGTCAGGAGAGCGACGGGCCTCTCGGATGCTTACCGAATGCAGAAGTCCCGACCCGAGGGCAGCAGCGACAGCCACTGACACCCGCGTGATATTAAAACTCAATATAGCGCTGTTTTCTACTTCAGCAGCCGAGAACATGGCTTTAGCAAGGTTGTCCGATCCGCTTCTCATTTACAAGAGTAAAGAAAATGTTCTGCAGTAATATTGCCATTTTACACAGCCGCAGTCTGAGATTCACCGCACTGACCTCATGAGTGTTCCTCCACAGATCCTCTAGAATCATCACGAGCAGTAATATTCGTGTCTGATCATGCACCACGGTAAATGTGATAAACAAGGAATACTTGTTTGTGTTGTGGTTCATCAGAAAGATGATTCTGTCCTCATTAACACAGACCCGTGTGATTTCATCTCTTCTGTGGAACATATAATGGGAATGTAATGCAGAAATATGATGACCGGACCTTTCCACCAATTTTATTTTAGTATCCTTTAGATATTATGTTTTTTATTAATATATTTTATTTTATTTTTAAACTTTTAGTAATTTTGTTGTTTGGTCATTTCCATTAGATTTTTTATTATTATTATAATTATTAATGCTTAAATAGTTTCTATTAACTTTTATTTAAGTTATTTTAGTACATCAAGTAAAACTAAATGATAATTTGATTTATTTTATGAAATAATAAAATAAAATAATAAATTAAATACGTATATGGCACTGTTTATGGCAGTTTGGTAAGATAACCAGTCATCCACCTGCTAATAGTTATGATACAAGTTCTTTAAATAAATAAAAACAAATAAAAAACTCAGAAGCATCTTGTAAGTACTTAATTAAAGCTTGCTTAAATCCTCCATATCTGGGTTCTTCTGTCCTTATTTAAATTTAGTCGTTACATTTATTTTTCAATGGGTTATGGCATAATTTAAAAAGCAAGAAAATGACAACAATTCACTCCGCCAGCACAAGAGCCTTTGGCGCCCTCTTGTGGCTGATATTATTGAACTGTATTACTGTCTTTGTCACAAGAGGGCGCCAAAGCCTGCACAAAAACCATCAGCTCTCACTGAACACAGGTTTTTCTCCATGTTAACAACAGAGGACACTCTTTACAACACGTGCATTGGCTGCTACTTTTGATACATTTTATTGAACCTTCAGGCAAAACATATATAAAAATTGTGTTTGTTTAAAAAGTTTTTGATGATTGTCACATTTGATGCATCCATCGTTTATGTCTCATATAGTCTGATATAATGAGAATATGAAGGGGGGAAAAAAGTCAATTTCATTTAGAGGTCCAAACTGAGCAACAATATGAATTTGTTGCAGATGCTGATATGTATTTGATTAAATTGTGAAGTTTGTGATGTAAATCAATGAGATCTTTATAAAAAGTAGAGCAGATATTGAAATAAAATGATCTAAATATCATGCTGTCACTCCAATATGTCTTAGTAGTAAGATGAGATTAAAATGATCCAATCATCTAATGCAGTGGATCCAGTGCTGATGGACAGATGAAGAAATCTCCTCAGAAGATGTGAGATGTTCTGGAGGCTTGTGAAGATCATTCCTCCGCTGAGGAACAGTGAAAGTAAAACCTCTGAATATTTGGGATTTTTATCTGATGATTCCCTCTCTTTGAGGGCTTTTTTCAGTCAAGTCCTGTCTTTGTTTTGAAGCAAGAAGGAGATTGGTGCTTCTTTCCTGTCGATGTTGGATTACTGTGATATCATCTATATGCAGGCGCCTAAGAGTTGTTTACAAGTGTCTGATTCTGTTCATGGAGCTTTGAGGTTTATTACTAATTCTAAAGCCCGACCCATCATTGTTTGCTGTACTCTTGGGTTGGATGTCATCCTGTAGATTTACACATATACACACATTTATCTATACAATTATTATGGATTTGTTTCCCTCTTCTTTATAGCAGTATATCATTCAAAATGGTGTAAAGAAAGATGGCCTTTGCTCACAAGATTTTGTTATCTTCCAAAAAATCCCAGAAGTAAGTACAAATATAGGTAAAGGCCATTTAGTTATAACCAGTTACAAGATAAATGAGTGGATCTCACTAAATTAATTCAAGTGTGTTTTAAATTATTTCATTTTGATTTACATCATTGTAATTGTTTGGACTGATATAAGAATGTATTTTGTTGTTGTTGTTGTATATATATGAATTAATGTATTTGTTTTATTTTCAAATGTTTAACTAAGTCCTGTCTTGTCCAGTGCCCTCTTGTAAACAAGATTTTAAAGGGGTAATGAGAAATCAAAATTCCCTTGATCTTTTGACATATAAGAGGTCACTGTGCTATTAACACATTCTAATCAGAGCTCAAATCTTTCTCGTTAGTCTAAAAACAGCTTATATTGAAGCCAACCTGCCAAAATGAGACCTTGTGGAACGTTTCACTTTTGTGACGTAGTAGTGTGGCTACATCATTTTACTGTAGATTCGTTTACAAACAAGGCATTCGATTCGACGCAGGATATTCAGAAAGACTGAAACTAAAAGACGATGCTAAGTGACTATTGGATCTGACAGTAATGTCGCAACACAAGTGTGACTGTTTTCATTATGTGATCACTATTGCTTTGTCTGTTATTACAGATTGTTTGCTATGTATTGAGTTACTTATGCATTATTGACCTAAAACACAGTCCTGTCCATTTGTGTAGGATGCATGCTGTCAAACATACACAACGATTAGTCAATCATAGTAGGAGTTCATTTACTTCTGAGTCTACAATCCCCCACGCCTGTTCAAGCAGAGTGTTCTGATGAGGGGTCAAAACAGGACTGACAATAGCCTATTGCTTATTAATTACAAAGTTTTTATATGTAAAAATCTTCATAACATTATAAGTGGACCTCACACAATGTAACACCATGACAGCAGAGGGAGCTCTCGTCTGAGTTTTGACCGTGACTTCCTGTTTGGCGGCCATATTACCCTGGCCACCATATTGCATCTTTGCGAAGTATTGCCAGTTTACCCTTCCTTACCAAGCGTTTGTTTCACTGTCTAGTTTTCCTGTGTATGACTGGTTTTCCTGTTTTTCTTGACTACTCTTTTGGATTGCAGTTTTGCCTGTTTGCCGGTCCGGACTGCCTTCTTGTGAATCGACCTCACCGCTTGACTTTATAGACACTGAGATTGGATTTGTGGAACTGTTTAACAAATACTGCATATGGATTCTACTTCGGCTTCCGCCTCAACTCCATTACAGAATACTTTGCCCACAATGAATCCAGCTGAGGTTTCTCAGCTCCAAGCAGCTTTTTCTTATTAAACTGAGTTGTTGAAAAATTACCAGGAACAACTCAACAAACTGCAATCCGCAAATGACCATTTAACCCACTATATTCGTTCACTTCCCTCGCCCTTCACCTCAACGGTAACTGGTAACTGGCGTTGCCAGATAAGTTTGATGGTTCAGCAGGAAAATGTCATGGGTTTATTCATCAAGTCCGTATCTACGTATGTGGAAAGCCAAACAGATCAGTTTTCTTCTGAGTGAAGTAAATGCATGTTCTTAATGTCTTTGTTACATGGCAAAGTGATTGATTGGGCTTCAGCGGTTTGGGAGTCGGATTCACGCTTTCGATAGTCTTTTGAGTATATGTTACCACAAATTTGTGAAGTATTTGATTATCCTGAGGGGAGCAAGGATATATCTAAGCAACTGCTTCACATGTCACAAGGGAGCCGCTCCGCTGCAGATTTCGCCATTGAATTTAGAACTCTTGCCGCTCAAAGTGGATGGAATTATGTGTCATTGAAGGCTGTATTCAAACAGAGTTTATATGTGGAGCTCCAAGCTGAGTTAGCCCACACGGGTGAAGACTTAACATTTTCTGCATTCATCATCATGGCCATCAAGATTGACAATTTGCTGAGAAACACACCCAAAAGAAGATCCACTCGACAGCCATTTTTTAACTCCCTTACTGCACCCTCTGATCACCAAGAGCCCATGCAAATAAATTATGCTCATTTATCTGATGAGGTGAGAACTCGGTGCCGCCAACATAATCTGTGCTACTACTGTGGTGAAACAGGCCATCATCACGCTGAGTGCCTACAGAAAGCCCGGAGGTCCATCTCTGTTACCAGCTGGCTGTAGATCAATTCTCTCTGCCAATCTCAAAGTCATTTATCATTCCTGTTTGGCTAAATACTAAAGATGGTCCCATTACTTTTACTGCATTGTTTGACTCCGGTGCCGCCTTAAATCTGGTCAACAAGGATATCGTCAAGAAGTACAGTTTAACCACACTACTTTGTGTGCCCACCATTTGCATCACCGATGTCAACAATAAACTGCACCTGCTCAGTTACAAATTGGATTGTTCCAGAGAGAAAGCATTTCCTTTTATATCATTGATTCACCCCATATGAAATCATTCTAGGATACCCCTGGCTATCCACTCAAAATCCTGTATTATCCTGGAATCATGGAGAACTGACTCACTGTTCTGAATTTTGTTAAAACCATTGCATGCCCATCAATATGCTTCAACAATGTCTCACAACATCTGCTGAAGATCCAGTTGCTGCCTCCAGTTTAAAATCCCTGCCTACTATCAGGACTTTTCAGATGTGTTCAGCAAGAGCAAAGCTTCAAAGCTACCACCTTACCATCCCTATGATTGCACCATCAATCTTCTGCCCAATGCCATGCCACCCAAGAGTAAGCTATAACCACTATCACACCATGAATCCAAGGCTATGGAAGATTACATTGAAGAGGTTTTGAACCTTGGTTTTATTAAGCCCACAACCTCTCCAGCAGCAGCGGAGTTCTTCTTCATTCAGAAGAAGGATGGAGGTCTAAGACCTTCCATCCTTCAACAACAATGTTACTGTAAAATTCCGCTATCATCTTCCACTTGTTACTGACGCATTAGAACAGCTTGGAGAGGCTAAGATTTACACCAACCTAGACTTGAGGATTACTTATAATCTCATTCGCATCAAAGAAGGGGATGAGTGGAAGACAGCTTTTCTCACCACGGGAGGTCTCTATGAGTACTTGTGACACCGTTTGGGCTAGTCAATGCCCCATCTGTGTTCCAGTCATTTATCAATGAAATATTCAGGGACATGTTGAACCATTATGTGATTGCCTACAGAGACGTCTTCTTTATATATTCCAAGTCTGACGATAAAACATTGAATATGTTTTAATCATCTTTTCTCGTCTTCAAGAACACCAGCTCTTTGTGAATACAGAGAAATGTGAATTCCATGTACATCACACCATTTTCTTATCATGGAGTCGATATGGATAATTACAGGATTCAGGCAGTTATGGAGTGGCCTCAGCCATCAACAATTAAGGAGCAATTTCTAGGTTTTGAGAACTTCTATCACTGTTTCAATAGAAACTACAGCATGATTGCATCACCGTTGACATCTCTCCTAAAGGAGAAACCATCCAACTTGAGATGGTCAAACGAAGCTACTGCCACTTTCACAAAACTCAAATCAAGCTTCACTTTGGCCCCATCTTGAAACACCCTGACTCTAACCTGCCATTTGTACTGGAGATGGATGCTTCAGACTGTGGAATTCGGGGAGTATTATCACAATGTCATGGTCAAACAGCTAAGTTGTATCCATGTGCTTTCTTTTCAAGGTAACTTACTTCTGCTGAGAGGAACTATGATGTTTGTAACAAGGATCTACTGTCCATGAAATCTGCAGTCGAGGAGTGGACACATTGGCTGGAGGGAGCCATTCTTCTGTTTTAAGTTACCACAGATCACAAAAACATTGAATATGTATGCCAAAAGACTAAATCCATGTCAAGCCAGATGATCATTATTCTTCTCAAGATTCCAGTTTACTGACACATATTGTCCAGGAAGCAAGAATAGTAAAGCAGAAGCCCACTCCAGGTGCCATGATCCTCCCCTCCAAGATAATTTACCAAAACCCATCTTGCCTCCTTCAGTTGTTATTGCCCCTCTATTGACCACTCAACAGGATCCTCCACCTGCCAGGTGCCCACCCAACAAGCAATATGTTCCCCAGGTACTAGGACAGCGGGTCATGCAATGGGTCCATACATCCATCAACTCAGGACATCCAGGTATCTATTGTACCAAAACAATTGATCCATAATGCTTTCTGGTGGCCAGCAATGAATAGAGAGATAACAGATTATGTGAAGGCTTGTCACAATTTGTGCACAGTCTAAGATCCTAAAGGAACTTCCATCTGGTCTGCCGCAAGCCATTACCTATTCCACAATGTCCATGGTCCCATCTGTCAGTTGACTTTGTGACTGATGTGCCCCCCTTCACAGTTTTCACAACTATTCTGGTCACCATTGACAGATTCTCCAAGTCTTGCCGCCTCATTCCCCTCAAGGGTTTACCCACTGCCTTCTTGTGTATCAACCTCACCGCTTACCTTTACATATGTATATTTCCTAATCCCAGTCAAAAAGCCAGTAGCAGCAGTTTGGACAAACTACAGGCTTGATAATGAGTCAGTGAATTACAGTAGTCCAGTCGAGATGTACGAACCTGATTCCAAAAAAGTTGGGAGACTGTACAAACTGTGAATAAAAACAGAATGGAATGATGTGGAAGTTTCAAATTTCAATATTTTATTCAGAATACAACACAGATGTATATCATCTGTCATATCATATGAAATGTTTAAACCGAGAAAATGTGACTTTAAATTTCATGCCATCAACATATCTCAAAAAAGTAGGGACAAGGCCATGGTTACCACTGTGTGGCATCCCCTCTTCTTTTTATAACAGTCTGCAAACGTCTGGGGACTGAGGAGACAAGTTGCTCAAGTTTAGGAATAGGAATGTTGTCCCATTCTTGTCTATTACAGGCTTCTAGTTGCTCAACTGTCTTAGGTCTTCTTTGTCACATCTTCCTCTTTATGATGCACCAAATGCTTTCTATGGGTGAAAGATCTGGACTGCAGGCTGGCCATTTCATTACCCGGATCCTTCTTTTACGCAGCCTTCATGTTGTAATTGATGCAGTATGTGGTCTGGCACTCTCACGTTGGAAAATGCAAGGTCTTCCCTGAAAGAGACGATGTCTGGATGGGAGCATATGTTGTTTCTAGAACTTGTATATACCTTTCAGCATTGATGGTGCCTTTCCAGATGTGTAAGCTGCCCATGACACACACACTCATGCAACCCCATACCATCAGAGATGCAGGCTTCTGAACTGAGCGCTGATAACAACTTGGGTTGTCCATGTCCTCTTTAGTCTGAATGACATGGCGTCCCAGTTTTCCAAAAAAAGAACTTAAAATTTTTATTCGTCTGACCACAGAACAGTTTTCCACTTTGTCACAGTCCATTTTAAACGAGCCTTGGCCCAGAGAAAACGCCTGCGCTTCTGGATCATGTTTAGATATGGCTTCTTTTTTGACCTATAGAGTTTTAGCCGGAAACGGCGAATGGCATGGTGGATTGTGTTCATCGACAATGTTTTCTGGAAGTATACCTGAGCCCATGTTGTGATTTCCATTACAGTAGCATTCCTGTATGTGATGCAGTGCCGTCTAAGGGCTGAAGATCACGGGCATCCAGTATGGTTTTCCGGCCTTGACCCTTACGCAGGGGCGTTGGACTGGGGGTAAAACCAGTACTTATTACCAGGGCCCCAAAAGAAGAGAGTGCCCTTGAAAAGTCTGGAATATATATTTTCAGGGGGGGGGGGCATTAGGACTGCCTATGCATAGGGCCTTGGATCTTGTGCTGCGCCCCTGCCCTTACGTGCAGAGATTGTTCCAGATTCTCTGAATCTTTGGATGATATTATGCACTGGAGATGATGATAACTTCAAACTCTTTGCAGTTTTTCTCTGAGAAACTCCTTTCTGATATTGCTCCACTATTTTTCGCCACAGCATTGGGGGAATTGGTGATCCTCTGCCCATCTTGACTTCTGAGAGACACTGCCACTCTGAGAGGCTCTTTTTATACCCACTCATGTTGCCAATTGACCTAATAAGTTGCAAATTGGTCCTCCAGCTGTTCCTTATATGTACATTTAACTTTTCCGGCCTCTTATTGCTACCTGTCCCAACTTTTTTGGAATGTGTAGCTCTCATGAAATCCAAAATGAGCCAATATTTGGCATGACATTTCAAAATATCTCACTTTCAACATTTGATAGGTTATCTATATTGTGAATAAAATTTAATAGGTTATCTATTGTGAATAAAATATAAGTTTATGAGATTTGTAAATTATTCCATTCCTTTTTTACTCACAATTTGTACAGTGTCCCAAGTTTTTTGGAATCGGGTTTGTAATGAAAGCATGCACAGCAACTTCCAAATATTTATAAAGACAGTAAAGGTTTATATGTTTATCAGACTTGAACTCAGCATCAAAAACAACACCAAGACTCCTTACTTCAATGTGTACACACAAGGTTAATTTATTAAATGTTTAGTTGAACTCAGAGGGCCAAACTGTATAATTTTAGTTTGTGATTTATTCAGGTGGAGAAAATTGGCTGTCTTACACTTCTTAATGACATTAAAGCAACCAACAAGTGCATGCAAAGCCAAAGTACTGTATACTTTATAGCAAGACAAAGCTGAGTATCATCAGCATAGGGTGATACGATATATTGGGTTTCTGACAAATATTGGCCAGAGGAAGCATATGCATTAAAAATAAAACTGGGCCTAATATAGATCTTTGTGGGACGCCCCATTAAATGTGAGCAGAAGAGGAAGAAATAATTCCCAATTCAACAGAGAGAGTTCCCCTTGTAAAATGCAAAGCAAACCAGTTAAGAACATTCCCTTGAATCCCTGCCCAAAGTCTTAAATGCTCTAGCAACTTTCATGTACTACAGTGTCAAATGCAGCTGTATGATAATTTCACACTGTCCTGAATCAACAAGAGGTTTCAAGACACAAACATTATTATTAACATGTACTGTAAGTCTCCAAAAAATTAATGAACTTCATGATATTCTAACTGTAGAAGTGCTGCTTTTGTAAACCTTAAAATATTAAGCTGCAATGAGGAAGAAGAAAAAAAAAAGTTGGTTTTCCCAACTTTCCCAACACTGGCCACCAGTATAGAAAATAAAAGGCCTCTTTATCTGTGGACATGAATACTAGTCTATCATGTCAATATTTGCGTGAACTGAAGAAAAATAGTCTTGTTTATCTTTAGTAAGCCTATAGAAAGCAATCCATAAATGTGGGAACAAGTGAGAAAAGTGTTAATATGAAGATGAGCCCTCAATTTGATGCAGTGTAATTGTGTAACTCGTGGTGCGCTAGCTAAAAGACCACACCCAAAGGAAAAAACAGAACATTTTGATTGGCTGATGAATGTGACAATCTGAAGAAAGAAAGAAAAAAAAATTTTCAAAGAGGGAGTTGAGGAGACTCAAGAGTATTAAGCATTTTCTTTCCAACTCCCCCCCCCCACCCCCCACCCCCGCAAATATTAGTTTGTACTGAGAAAGTGGAGTAAAAAAAAAAAAATGTCAATAAAGATAATTCACATAGAACTCAAAATGTATCCATTAATTTATTTAAATATTACACATTGCTTTTGTCTAACAGAATTGGTAAATCCTGTAAAACCGAAACATATTCCTGTACAAGTACATTTTTTCTTGATTTTTAGAAATGGTTTTCTACACACATTCTCAGACTTTATCTCAAGATGCTGTTGATTGTTTCCTTGGTAATCTAGAAGGCACTGAAATTATTTATTTAGTGCACATTTTGCCATTTGTGAGAAGGGCGCTGTAATTGCTGCTTGCAGCTGTTGTGGTGGAAATGAAAAACATAAAATACATCTTAAATTATTTATTGGGTTCTACAGTATTCTCAGATGTGAAATTATTAAAAATGTGCACCAATTTACAACATAATTGGAATAAGACACAATAAACAATATTCCAATCAGAGGTGAAATCTACATTGATTTTATAGTGCTTTATTTTCTTCACATCTTATATTTCATACATGCTTGTCACTTTCACTGTGATCTTCTTGGTAAATAAAGCTTTATTAGGTGCAAAATTGTTCAGTGTGGTGGAAATTATACAATAACTGTGGGCCAGATGTAACATTTGAATAATTTATAGAAATACAATAAATATTGAAACACTTTCATGCTTTGTTCAGTTTATCATAGCTTTAACACATACTAGCCTATTTTTTTATTTGTTCTCTAATGGATTTTCATAGTTTAAGATTGGAAGTCTGGATCTGAGACTAGGGGAAAACAATAAAATCTATATATGAAAGTGATTTTAAAAAGTAGCCTAGCAAAGGAAGTCATTGTAAAACGTCTCCGCACCAGTTTCAATACATATTTACACATACAAAATGATATAATCTTAAAACAGCTGAAAAGTTTTAACACGTAGACTCCACTAGCCTGTTCAATGTTATGGGTATGTAACGCTCTAGCGCCCCTAGGGCCTGTATACTGAACTACATGATGAGCGTCTGCTTCTCAGACCTATAGAAACAGAACAAGCAGCAGGAGCCAATTATAATGTCACACCAGAAAACTGTTTTAGAATTGAGGAAGTGTGTAGAATAAATAGACATGGCTTGGTGTTCTCTGTGGGTCCATATATTGCATGTCCTATGTTTACTCTGCTCTGTGTTTCTCATCGGTGCTCAGGAGAGTACAATCACAGCCACTTGCTATTACAAGATAACGAATCTGCCGAATTTAAAAATCAAACCAAACATCATTTTCCATGAGAGGATCCTTGAGGCTCTCAACCTTTGCCGCCCTTCGGAGCGGATGAAGCATCCGCGCATGCGCAGTCACAGCGGAGCATCATCTTGTGGCGTGAGCGGAGGAGGAGCGGCCCGCGCGTGCGCACCGCGGCAGGATTGATTCTGCCCCTCCATGACATCCAGCGGGACTGAGCGACTGCTGCTGCGCTATCGTCAAATACATGCTCCGTCTAATCCCGCAGCCCTCCTCGAGCTCCGGGACCGCTAGATAATAACGCGCTCGAGGCTGACGCACGCAGACAGCGGCGCATCGGTGACGGTAATTGATCGGGTTCGTCAAGGATGAGGCTGATCGAGACGCGCGCGGATGGAGAGGAGAAGCGCGAGCTGCCGCCTCCGTTCAGAAACCCGTTCGTGCACGAGCTGCGGTTCACGGCGGCGCAGAAGCTGCAGGTAGGTTCGACGGGTGCCGGTGTGTGTGTGTGTGTGTGTGTGTTGGTGTGGATGAGCGCGCTGTAGCAGTGCTTTCCTCTCCTCTCTGGCCTGCTGCTGCTCTGGAAGCGGAGTTTCCTTCCTGTGCTACATGTTGCGCTCGGCAGAAGAGCCAATCAGGATCGAGGATCCGCCGTGTGGAGCTCTGCAGCACATGCGAGCCTCACAGCGGCCTTTGTCTGAACCAGCAGATGCGTCTCAAACATGTGCCACATCTATCTATCTATCTGTTTATCTATCTATCTATCTATCTATCTATCTATCTATCTATCTATCTATCTGTCTGTCTATCTATCTATCTATCTATCTGTCTGTCTGTCTGTCTGTCTGTCTGTCTGTCTGTCTATCCATCGTTGGTTCTGTTTGTCTGATGGAGCGGTGGATGAAGGCAGATTTCAGCAGTTTGACAAATAATTCTGTAACCACTACTTCAGATACTTCTTTTTTTATTATTATTAAATGTCGCCTACTACATATTCATATCCAGCAGAACAATTTGAGTGGAAGCTGAATGTGGGATGTTGAGCCTGAGATCCTGCAAGAATCTGAGATGATGCAGAGAGTGTCTTGAGCTTCGCTGGAAGAAAATAAGACCCATTCACGTATTTGTTGATTAGCGGGCTATTAATAATGCAGAGACTTAAATAGGATATGTTTTCTTAAAATTCCAGGTTTTCAGTGTGTTTTCAGACTCTTGGATGTAATATCTCCTAAGATAATCATGTCCCTGACATAAAACTCCCTGAAGTGTGGTAAAACCGCTAGAGTTCAGACATGACACTAGCTGTAGTGATGCTCGTGTTTACAGCCATCAATAAAGAAAAAGCCAGTTATTTGTGTGTTATTGCATAAGCGTTTGCTGATTCTCATGGTACTGTGCACATGTGAAGGTGTGTGACCAGTCTCTTTTCAAGGACTGCCGAGCAATTACCATGAACTGAAGTGACCTCTCCGGGATCCTTTAGCATCACAATGTTGAAGGCTTTGCTTCTGAAATCCTTTAAGTCTTCAGCTCTCTGATTAACAGACAGATCGTGAAGCCTCAGGTAATGCCACTGAAGACCAGCGGTATCCTTCTTCAGTGCGATGGACCGGCTGTCAGTTGCTCTGTTTTCTGTCAGTAAGTTTTAACACCTGATCTTTATAACGTGACACTGATATTAAAAGACCTTCTGTGGCAGGAGCTCTTTTATTCTCATCAAGACTTTATTCTCCTCTTACAGTGAGCAGTCCAGTTATCATCTCTGGTTCCCTAGTCTTTTTTTTTTTTTTTTAAGGGCTGCATCAAAACTTTATTTTATATGATCTGTCACTGTGTATAACAGCCTCACAGACACATGTATTTTAAGTCTTGACCCTGTCATTCATTCACAGACGGCTCCTGTGCGGTCACATGTTTTTAGACCTTTATATGTTTGGAAAGCAGTATTTCTGCACTGGGTGATATGATTGTGTTAGTATATGCGGTCCCATCGTTTCTCAAAGGCTGTTTGCGTGAGTCAATAGTAGCACAAACACTGCAGTTTTGTCTAATTATGGGCTTTCATTCTGCTTACTCCGCTTTGCATTAGATTATTATGTGAATATAAATCGGCTCCTTGAGGATTTATTATGATATAATATTTAACTTAACTACAAATGGCATAAGTGCATTAGATTTTTACTGCGGAAGCCAATGTGTTCGGTGTCCTAGTCTTTATGACATCTATCATCAGTTTTAGTGCTCATTTCCTGAGAGGTTCAGTCATCTGCTATTGTCTTGTTTTAAAGGGCTAGATCATCCGAAAATAAAGTCAAACTCCAAAATATATAAAAAGTGCAATAAAGTAGTTGTAGGATAGCTTTGTGTGACTACAATGTAACTTATCTACAGACAAGTATGAGTCAGTGCTAAGTGTCCAAGATAAAGAACATCTTTTTAAAATGCCGTTTAAAACACATGTAAAGTTCTTTAAGAAATTACTCTTTGTATTTGTCTGCGGCAAGTTCAAACGTATCTCACTGGATCTTGCACACTTTTTAGTTCAAATCGGACTGAAGCATCTGAAACGGTTCGCCGCTGCCAGTCACTCTGAAATGACTGAAATGAACCGATCGCTTGTGACGTCTCTCATTTGTTTTTTTGGAAAATGAATTTGCTGAAGGAATAAATGTGAGTCAGTCTTTCTGGTTTAGAATGGCTTGATGGCAGATTTCCTTGAACAGTACGTGTGGAGAGGAGCGTGAGCAGAAAGGCACTTTCTTCACACTCAACACTAGGGCTGTGTAAAAAATCAAAAGCTAACAAAACCTGCCCAATTACTTCTCACAACTAGCCCAATCGCGTTTCGTTCCAGGTGATAAAATATTTTTTTTTGGCTGGGTTCCCTTGGTAAAATTTGCATTTTAGGGGCTAAACATCACGTTATTTGTATTGGGGTCACTTCTACCCGCGGACATGAAAAACAACCGCAGACTTGGCAACACTGGTTGGCCTTTACTACACAGAGCTGTAGATCACTGACAATCTACACAAAATCGATTTCAAAATCGGAGGCGATTTTGAGTAACTTGTCGGTGGACTACGGCTCTGTGTAGTAAATGCCGCTCCACCTGAACCAGTGTTGCCAAGTCTGTGGTTGTTCTTCATGTCTGCGGGTCGAAGCGACCCCAATACAAATAACGTGATGTTTAGCCCCTAAAATGCAAATTTTACCAAGGGAACCCCGCCAAAAAAATGTATTTTAAACCCGGGATGCAATTTTTCATCGGGGAACCTCCTTTAAAGGCGATTGGGCTAGTTTTGGACTAGTTTTGAGAAGCAAGTGGGCATGATTTGTTATGAAAACCTGGCAACCCTGATCTGAACGCACGTGCTGGAGATGTACTTCTAATCACAGGAGCATCTTTACTAATGAGATGCCCTACTCAACACGTGTTCAGCTACTCAGGGTATATTGTTGTAAGTGCTGCTCTGAACAGAGCTGCTTGACTCTTGCACGTCGCAGTGGGTTTGTGAGTCTAACGGTTGTGTTTTTCAGCCGTGTGAGAATGAAGTTTCTGTCACGTAGTTCCACGCTGACTGTTTCCTGTGCTTGTGGCTGTATTTTAATGGTGATCTCTTAGCTTCCTCGTCGCGCCTCTAACGCTCAGTCCTTCAGTCAGTGAGATGATTCAGACTGTCTGCTTGTGGAACATTTCTAGATGCATCTCGGAGAAAATTCAGCAGCTCGGAGTGAAACTCTTGATGTTTTCTGCTTGTGAACCGAGGCTGTGGTCACAGAGACCCCAGATGAACTCCAGATGACTCTGCTTGCGGCCGTCCCGTCGTTTCCAGCAGATCACTTTCCCCTCTTCACGGCGAGATCGAGCAGTGAATGGAAACGCTCAGTAATCAGAAAATATGAGATCTCCTTGATCCAAAGGACAGGAAGACTGCAGCTCAGAGTAACCAGGACACTTAAATCTGCTTTACATGACTTGAAGTTTTAAAAGGAGCAGGCATTTCTTCAAATGTGTGGAATAGGTTTGAGAGCTGCTGGGTCTTTTGCTCAACCTCTGATAATAGAATTCAGTTCCCAAAAGAACAGCTGTTTACATGTTTATTGAGAAGTGCTTGAGTTCATTGAGCACATTACTTCCTGTCTGCGTTCAGTTTTTCCTCTTATCAAATACATTTGAACAAAATATTATCTTATAACAGATGAAGTGCTATTTAAGACAGTATTGGCTGTGAATAGATGACAAATAAGGCATTCATCTCTTCTCCTCAAATACATAAAACATTAGCCTTCATAGAGCGAGTGTTTCTTGAGTAAACAAACTGCAGCAGTTGTTCAAAGAACCGGTTCTTTATTTACCCTGTACCTCTCCAAACAGCGTGCAGTACTTCTTTTGCTGACACTCCAGTCACAGTTTTTATTGGTGAAGTATTTGTGAAACTCAGACTAGGGTGAAACAATTACTTCACATTATCAACACTGTTGAAAAAAAACCTGAATAAACTAGTCACTATGGAGATACAAGGTTTCTCTCTGAAAATGGCGGATTATTACTTGAATACAACAGTTTTACAAAATTGAGCTGATCAGGATCAGGGCCGATTTGTTTAATATATAAAAACCCTATAAAAATGTTTTTTAATTTTTCCCAAATTCCGTTTTATTTTATTTTTATTACACATCATTTATTAAAAGTAGCCTTAAGATTTTTTTTCTCCCCCCTCAGAATTTTTGATATTTTTTTTTTTTTTTTCCTGGTTATGAAATGAAGGCATAAAATATTAATTTCATTTATCTTTTAATTTTTGAAAATTAAAAATAAGGCCATCAAAAGGGATTCACTGTTAAAATTTAAAGGAAATGCTGTGTTATTAGGCCCTATTCCTTTAAAAAAAGTAGTTGTAGTACTACTATGTAAAGTCTACTGAACAATAGTTATATATTTCTGGCATAACGTCTTCAAGTTAAACAGAACTTTTATTTTGATGGGTTGCTGTGAATAACTTTACACTTCGGTGTGTTTATGATATGACACTAGTTTTACTCAAATGGAACGGTCAGATGCTCATGAAGTGACTCTCAGAGCAGTTCTGGAGATGTTGCTCATGTTAGAGCCCGAAAAAAATACTGATATCGATATATCGGCCGATATTCTCTGTGTATATTGTAGTATGGTACCAGTCAGAGGTTTGGATATTTTCCCATTTGTGTGTCCAAACATTTAACTGATCCTGTATATACATATATACATCTATATACAGTATATACATCAGTGTTTCCCACAGCCTTACACTCTATTTGTGGCGGCACTACCCCCCCCCCCATATATATATATATATATCTTTGACTTCATTGAAATAAGATGAGCACCGCACAAATCAAAGTCTAAACCCAGTGTAGGTGTTTTATATCACTGTATTTCTGAAGGAAACCGACTGTCTTCAGAATATTATGGGTGTCATTTTTATTTAATCTTCCCTGTAATGACTGAGTAGTGTTTTATCTGATTATTTTTGATCGCAGCGCTCATTTAATTACAGCCGTTACCAGAGAAACCTCTCCCTTGCGCTCTACAAGCGCCTCCTGCTGGCAGAGAATGACCGACACAAATATAGTGCAAGGCATTTTATAATAAGTGTGTTTTTGTTTCGAAACTGGTACAGAGAACTGTGGATTTTTTGCAATGATCACTTAAATGTGGTGATCAAACACTTATAATGATGTGACAGAGAAATGTAATGGAGGCAGGGCATTTAACAATAAACTTCACTATCCAAAATGAGTCTGACATCAGTCCTGTGGAACTGGAATCATGGCGGAATTTCATGTGAAGTCCACTTCGCAGGGCACTTATGGTCGAATAAGACGATGCTTGAATGCTGCCTGAACAAGAGACCGCCTTACTGAAGGGAAAGTGTTGACTGGTGTCACTATCTCGCGAACGCGAGATAAATATTAAATGTCAGCTGCTAGTGCGAAGCAAATCCGGTGGAGCCTTTATCTTAATTTCGTTATTGCCAAATACCCATCTTAATTTAAAAATTTTCTTAATTTAATTTGTTAAAAATGACTCGTTTTTATTGGTGCGTTGGTCTATTTATAGGCTAAAAGAGCCTATGTCTAGAATGCTGAGATGTTACGATGTCACAGATGACTTATTTTATTTCTTTATTCCAACTTCCAAGTGGTCTAGTCTAGTGGTCTAGTTATGAATAAATTGTTAAAACATGAATAAATGACTCATTTTTGACAAAGACAAAAGAGCTGTGTGTGTGCGCACATTTGAATAATGTCGGGCTGTAAACGGGTTCGGGCTTTAAAAAAAGCTGTCAATCAAAATGTACTTGTCGGGCTCGGGTCCTGTCAGGCCTAACTTTTAAGGCCCGATTACAGCTCTACTCTACCATCAATAATGCGTTGTTTATATTTGAGTTTAAACTAATGTCTATATAAAATATTGTTACTGTTCTGTGATAAGACTTACAATGCTGAAAAAAAACATATATAATTTTTTTTTTTTTTTACACAATATGAAATCAAAACAATGAACAATGTTGTGTTTGTGGACTAAACAGATGCGGATCAGTAGCGGACTGCAAACACGTCCTGTGTGAACGCACAATGAGTCCATGCTGCGGACTGCATATGCATTGCAGGCAGATTATGTGTGCAACAGGCATTACAGCCAAAAAGAGGACCCTGGTCTGTTGTTTGGAGGTTTTTTGGTTTCCAAAAATCCGACGTCGACCAAACATCCATTTTATGCAAGTGCTGTCGGGCTAAAATTGTCGCCAAAGGCGGCAACACGAGCGATTTGCTCCAGCACCTTAGCCGCAAGCACGTCTTGGAATATCAACCAGCAGAAATTCATGAATGAATGTCCCGAAGTGAAATAAACTTCAATGGAATAAAGTTAAATTAAATTGCATAGCTCTGTCACATTGTTATAAATTTTTGATCATTGCAAAAAAAAAAAATGTGTGTGTGTTTGTACATACATATATATATATATATATATATATATATATATATATATATATATATAGTCCCAGTCAAATGTTTAAGCACAGGAATGGGAAAGTGTCCAATCTTTGACTGGTACTGTACTATAATATACACAAAGAATATCGTCCGATATATCGGTATCAACCTTTTTTTACTCCCTAATATCGGCATCAGCCCCAAAAAACCCATATCGGTTCGCACTAATATATGTGTTTGTTATGTTTTTTTTTTATTAATTTATTTATTTATTGACGTTTATACAGTAGCACTACACCTTTCTACCTTGTATTTTATTTCCTTGGTACTGAATTACAGAAAATGTGTTAACAGTGTTCTGATACACAGGCTGATGGAGAGACAGGAAATATCACTGGTTTCTGATCAGTGTTATCAATATAACTCAGATTTTTCTTCTTTTGAGGAAATTAATAGAAATGCTATCGTGGTTTTACTCTATTTTAGTTTTGGTATTGGAGCACACAAAATTACTTTGAACACAACATAACTTATGTACTTATTGGAACATAAAAATTATTTATCCACAAAATCATCCGAGAACTCATTTGAATGACTGTTAGATTAGTTAATAATTTGATAATTCCAGGCCTACAGTGCTGTTGAAGAAGATGAGGTTTATGATGAGAAATGTCCTGAGCACAGACACATGTTGATGGGTCCAGGTTTTGACTCTTCTAGTGAGAGGAAGTCTGCTTCTGTCCAGGCGTGACAGTTTGACACCCTCTGATGGATGAGCGTCCACTGGTGAGACGAGCACAAGGAATCGCTCACAGCTGTGCGTAATGATGTGGAGGAAATGAGTCATGATTATTTCAGATGATGCACAATGAGTCTTCACTTCAGGCCTGCCGGTCTGCAGTCATTCAAGGAGATGCTGGTTTCTTGAGGACAATGTTAAAAAGACAGCGGTCTGTCTGAATGATTGGTGTGTGTCTTCAAAGAGACAGATCACCCAAAAAGAGACTTGTTCATTTTAAACGAATCTTCAGTGTGACTCGGGAAGAATGAGTCGTCTTGGCGAGTGATTCGTTCAGTTGTGCATGCGCAAAATTCTGTTCTGGAATTAGTCTAGAGCAACTGTTTTAGTCAATGTAGTCTGAGCCGGAAAGAGACTTAATAATAATAATAATAACCAACTCTTTATTATGGAGACAAAATAATGCCGTATATATATGCAAAAAAAATGAAATTTTGCAAACTAAAATTAAAGTATTGAGGAAAATATTTTTGCTTTTTGCAAACAAAAATAAAGAATTGCAAAACATAAATGAAACCGCGCGAAAGCAATGATTTTGCTATACATATTTTCCATGACCATATCTACAAATTTATTTAATTTTTGAGCTTGCAATACCATTTTCCCTTTGCGCTTCATTTTTCTGCGCATCTCGCTTTGTGGCACTGTTTTGACGTGGGGGTGGAG
Organism: Carassius carassius; assembly: GCF_963082965.1. Classification (NCBI taxonomy): domain Eukaryota; kingdom Metazoa; phylum Chordata; class Actinopteri; order Cypriniformes; family Cyprinidae; genus Carassius; species Carassius carassius. The sequence goes on along the minus strand of NC_081769.1, from coordinate 819,775 downwards.
CCAAGGGACAGGGGCGTGTACAACATGCCTCCCTGGAAGTTAACTGCAAGTGTATTAACAGTGTTTGTTTAAAATCTCTTAACTTGTGGGAGGATGCAGCACAACAGAAGCGTTCTTTGTTCACATTAGTTCAGAGATACTGCTAGTTTTAACGATGTTTTGGGAAATGCAGCCCTGAAGAGTTTTTTAAATAATAGACAATACTGTAAAAGCTAGACATGCCAATAAATTATTTTTACTGGAAGTGCACTTTGGAGGATGAATTTAACAATAATTCTATTAATACCCTAACCCTATAATAATAAATACTAGAAATATGAATGAATAATTCACTAGTTTAATTTATGTTTTGCAATTATTTATTTTTGAATGCAAAAATCAAAATTATTTTCCTCAAGACTTAAATTTTTGTTTGCAAAACTTTAAATTTTTTGCGTATATATGTACGGCATTATTTTGACTCCATACTTTATTAACTTTGTTACAACATTCAGTGTATGGAAAATAACCATCTCGACAGAAATTCACACATTTATCAACTGTAAGAAGTAAAAAGCTACTATTTTAGACCAGAAACGCAGTAACTGTAAGGGCCCGTTCACACCGAGAACGATAACTATAAAGAAAACTATAAAGATAACAATATTAGCGCCCACACCAGTGAATGATTTTGTCTGTTTATACTCAGCACGCGAGTCTCTGTCTCTTTAAACTCTCGAGCTCGTTACAGCAGGATTGATTCTGATTGGCTGTCAATGTTTTTATCGTTCATCAGAAAAAAAAATAGTTCTGAAAGTGATTCCAAAGATATAGTTTCTCTGTGCCTTTATCGTTATAGTTGCGGTGTGGACTCTGCTATTCTTTAATATTGAGAACAATTTTTAGAACTATATCTTTATCGTTATCTTTATAGTTATCTTTATAGTTATCGTCCTTGGTGTTAATGGGCCTTGTGTAAATAATAATTATAATGATGATAATGACTATGCACCCAGTTTGTAAGAAAGCTTGTAAATTAATTTCTCTATCCAATTTTGTCATGTCACATGACAGAAGAACGAACGATAGGTTAAAGCCTTTTATACAGTCATTTTTTATTATTAATTTATTAATACATTAAAACATTAAGACAGTACACTTAAAATCATAAAGACAAATATACACACAGATTTGTTGCCAGGGTAACTCCTTTTATACGGTCTATGGTCAAAGCTTATGGGTCTGTCACGTGATGAAGGAACAACTCAAACCAACTCAAACAAAAACATGAACAAACACTGAACGATTGTCTTTTATTAACTAACATTAACACGGATTAATTAATGCGTTGTTCCATGTTCGTTTGGGTACCGTGTGCAAGGTTTATGCGCATAGTCCAAGTCTTCTCTGTTTTTAGTGCATCTCTGTGAGAGTATTGCAGCGCCAAATACTGGACTGTCATGAATACTACATCGTTTTGTCTCGGTTATGTGGTTTTGTGTGGACCCAGATATTTCTTGAGACAAGGGGAAAAAATGACTGATAGGGAAAGCTCTGGCTTCGTGTGACTGTAGCCCAAATTGTATTAATCACGTAAAATGATCACAGAAATCATAGGGCTGTAAAATTGGGCCAAAATTAACTACATTTCGGGATTTTAATCGGCTTGCCATGACAGATTTTCACTCTGGCTGGTAAAACACCTTCAAACTCCCATTGGTCCGTGACGATGATGTAATGGGAAGGTGTGGCTCTGTGTCTCCGCCTCTTTGCCGTGGAATCTTCCCCTCTTCGTTTCTTTTATCTTGTCTGTTGAGGTCAGACACATACAATTGAGAACACACTGAGCTGTTAAGTAACACCGACATTCCGACACACCGACTCACGTGAGTGAGTGAATGGCTGGTTTGAGTGATATTTCCAGTGTGAAGCTGTATTTTTAGCGCGCTCGTCCCACGCCTCTGCTCACTGATACGGGATTTGGCAGCCTGTTGGTCTGTGTTCAACTCAATTAAAGCAGCTCAGCTGAAAGCATATAGGCATCCTGAACGTCCTCCAGTGCTGTTAATTGGTCACTATGAAAGCTATCAGTGTGCAGATGCAATGGAGTGCTGATAAGAGCAAGGCAAATATTGACTGCTGATATCCCATATCTCTGCAGCACTGATAAGAGCCGCTTGTGTTTATTTGTGTTGTAATCTGCTGAATGTGTCCTGTGTCACACTTCATCCTATTGAGACGTTTCAATCTGTGTTGTGGTGTCTAACCTGCTTCCAGACAGCCTTCAATAAACTAATATAACAGCCAGGACACCTCAACAAATGTAATGATTCACAGTCTGCTAAATGCCTTATACAATACAATACAATACAATTTTATTTGTTAAGCACATTTAAAACAACCGAGGTTAGCCAAAGTGCTGGACACTGACATAATTGCAACAGATTTTAAAAACACATAACATGAGCACAATACACAGTTTAAACAAGTGACAAACTAAAATAATAAAATGCAAAGATGAACTCTCAGGCTGGTTTAAAGGCCAATGAATAAAAGTGAGTTTTAAGTCGTGATTTAAAACTGTCAAGGCTGGGAGCCATTCTGACACGCATAGGCAGATCATTCCACAGCCTAGGGGCCACGACTGAAAAAGCTCGATCTCCCCTATTTTTAAGTCTTGTTCTAGGAACGGATAAGAGTAGTTGGTCAGCAGACCTCAATGACCTTAGAGGAGCATGCATCTTCAGTAGATCATCTATGTAAGCTGGGGCTTGACCATGAAGAGATTTAAAAACAAACAATAAAATCTTAAACTGTATTCTAAAACAAACAGGTAGCCAATGAAGAGAGGCAAGAACAGGCATAATGTGCTCTCGTTTACGGGTACCTGTAAGGAGTCGAGCGGCAGCATTCTGAACTATTTGCAATCTAGAGAGAGAGGTAGGGCTGGACGATTAATCGAAAAATAATCAAAACTCATAACCTCTAACCGGCGTAATTTTTCCATTTCTGTTATTTCGGTTTTTTAATCCTGTTAACACTTCCACCTTAAAAGCATACTAGCGTGTGTGTAGCCACATGACTCTGCTCTCCAGTTAGTGGCATAAAAGCAAAGCGGTGTGAGCGGTGAGCCTTGCGTCTTCACTAAACTTTGTCAGTTGTATTTGTTTTATGGTTTGGACATTCAAGCGATTAGATGAACGGATGTGTATTCTTATATGGAGCTACCATGTTCGCGCAGCTGCATTGTGGCACGAACACTCATATAAACAGTAGCTATGAAGATCGCGCACACAGAGGAACACAGAAACTAGTGGTCAGCGCTGTCCTGTGATTAATCACTAAAGTAGCTTAGAATCTCAAAACTTATTACAGCATGTTTGTGTGTAGCGCACATGAAGCACAAGCGCGTGCACAGAGAGCAGCGGTCGGCGGTCGCGCTGCGGGTTCCCGGTTTGTGTCCGTTCTCGGACTGTTCTGTGTATTTTAACTGTAGAAAAGGTTGTTCCGAGTCGAAACTACGATACAGAAAACTACATCAGTATATCATCATAAACACAGCCGTTTTTGTCTTATGTGAACATAAACAGATTAGAAAGAAAACACACATTCAGTTTTTTTTTTCCCTAAAGAGACAACAGCCCAATGAACGCGCTGCCTGTCATTAATGTTAATCAAAGAACAAAAGAAAACCATTCACTGATCTTGACTGAATATATTTAATAACTTTACTTGATTAATCTTTATATTATTTATAAAAAGAAAACTATGCAGTGTTTTTAAAGTTTTAATTAGTTTCTATACCTGAAATTTAGTTTAGTTGTATTTATTTATGATATTGCTAATTGATTTGTTTGTTCCTTTCTTATTACTGACCTATCTTATTACTTGTCTTTAACACTTTAATATTTGAAATGTATATAAATCTAGTTGTTTTTGCTATGGTATTTTTTTTTTAATCACAGGCAAAATTCCTCTTGCAGTGTTTTGTATGCTGCTGATTTTTGCTCATATTATTCAGCTGCAACAGAATGCTTTGTAAAAATGTTTGACATCTAAATGTTTGACTTAATTTTTTTTATATTGGATTTTTTATCTTATTGGAATCGAAGCTAGGAATCGATAAGAATCGGAATCGATAAAATTCAAATGATACCCAAGCCTAGTAAGAAATGTTAACGAACATAGATAAAATAACTGCTGATAGTTAATCATATTTACAGTACAAAGCTTGACAGTTAACTATGAGGGCAAAATAATCGTTCAATAATCGTAATCGAGGCAAAATGTTCAATTAATCGAGGTTTTGATTTTAGGCCATAATCGTCCAGCCCTAGAGAGAGGCCTGGTTAACTCCTATATATAAAGCATTACAATAATCCAGGCGAGTGGTGATAAAAGCCTTGTCAATACAAAACATACAAGTAACTTTTGAAGATCAGTTGACTCAGGGTTAAATGGCTGATGGTTGTCTTTGCACTCTAGTCTAGAGAATATCTTTTAACATTTGAAAAAGTCATAAAATGCAAACAGCAATCAGTTTCAATTCTATTATTCAAATAGAGAAATTAAATTGGTGTTACATGACTGACAGACCGATAAAGTTGTCATGCAAAAGTACAAAAAGAGCAACACTGTTGATCCCAAAAACATTTAATAGATTTACTTTTAATAACATTTAATAAATGACTGCATATTTTGAGAGCAATGTTTTGTTGACATGCTTATGCATTGTTTGTTTAGTTTTTTTGGGATTGCATTGTTGTTTTTTTGGGATATGCATGATCCAATGAAAAAGTCATTTGAAAACAGTCAAAATCAAAGTCAAAGACACCTTTATTCATATAGTCATATACACCTTTATTCATAACAAAATACATTGCGTCAAAGCAACTGAACAACATTCATTAGGAAAACAAATGCAAAATGATAGTTAAAGGCAGTTCATCATTGGATTCAGTTATGTCATCTCTGTTCAGTTAAATAGTGTCTGTGCATTTATTTGCAATCAAGTCAACGATATCGCTGTAGATGAAGTGTCCCCAACTAAGCAAGCCAGAGGCGACAGCGGCAAGGAACCGAAACTCCATCGGTGACAGAATGGAGAAAAAAACCTTGGGAGAAACCAGGCTCAGTTGGGGGGCCAGTTCTCCTCTGACCAGGCGAAACCAGTAGTTCAATTCCAGGCTGCAGCAAAGTCAGATTGTGCAGAAGAATCATCTGTTTCCTGTGGTCTTGTCCTGGTGCTCCTCTGAGACAAGGTTTTTACAGGGGATCTGTATCTGGGGCTCTAGTTGTCCTGGTCTCCGCTGTCTTTCAGGGATGTAGAGGTCCTTTCTAGGTGCTGATCCACCATCTGGTCTGGATACGTACTGGATCCGGGTGACTGCAGTGACCCTCTGATCTGGACACAGACTGGATCTGGTGGCCACAGTGACCTCGGAACAAGAGAGAAACAGACAAATATTAGCGTAGATGCCATTCTTCTAATGATGTAGCAAGTACATAGGGTGTTATGGGAAGTGTTTCCGGTTCCGGTTTACCTAATTAATGCAGCCTAAAAATCCTTCAACTGATTTGGATAATAAAAGCAAATTAGTATGTTATGTGTATGCCAGGTTAAAGAGATGGGTCTTTAATCTAGATTTAAACCGCAAGAGTGTGTCTGCCTCCCGAACTGATGTGCTAAACCATTCAGGGCTTTATAAGTACAACCCGAATTCCGGAAAAGTTGGGACGTTATTTAAATTTTAATAAAATGAAAACTAAAAGACTTTCAAATCACATGAGCCAATATTTTATTCACAATAGAACATAGATAACATAGCAAATGTTTAAACCGAGAAAGTTTACAATTTTATGCACAAAATGAGCTCATTTGAATTTTGATTTCTGCTACAGGTCTCAAAATAGTTGGGACGGGGCATGTTTACCATGGTGTAGCATCTCCTTTTCTTTTCAAAACAGTTTGAAGACGTCTGGGCATTGAGGCTATGAGTTGCTGTAGTTTTGCTATTGGAATTTGGTCCCATTCTTGCCTTATATAGATTTCCAGCTGCTTAAGAGTTCGTGGTCGTCTTTGACGTATTTTTCGTTTAATGATGCGCCAAATGTTCTCTATAGGTGAAAGATCTGGACTGCAGGCAGGCCAGGTTAGCACCCGGACTCTTCTACGACGAAGCCATGCTGTTGTTATAGCTGCAGTATGTGGTTTTGCATTGTCCTGCTGAAATAAACAAGGCCTTCCCTGAAATAGACGTTGTTTGGAGAGAAGCATATGTTGCTCTAAAACCTTTATATACCTTTCAGCATTCACAGAGCCTTCCAAAACATGCAAGCTGCCCATACCGTATGCACTTATGCACCCCCATACCATCAGAGATGCTGGCTTTTGAACTGAACGCTGATAACATGCTGGAAGGTCTCCCTCCTCTTTAGCCCGGAGGACACGGCGTCCGTGATTTCCAACAAGAATGTCAAATTTGGACTCGTCTGACCATAAAACACTATTCCACTTTGAAATAGTCCATTTTAAATGAGCCTTGGCCCACAGGACACGACGGCGCTTCTGGACCATGTTCACATATGGCTTCCTTTTTGCATGATAGAGCTTTAGTTGGCATCTGCTGATGGCACGGCGGATTGTGTTTACCAACAGTGGTTTCTGAAAGTATTCCTGGGCCCATTTAGTAATGTCATTGACACAATCATGCCGATGAGTGATGTAGTGTCGTCTGAGAGCCCGAAGACCACGGGCATCCAATAAAGGTCTCCGGCCTTGTCCCTTACGCACAGAGATTTCTCCAGTTTCTCTGAATCTTTTGATGATGTTATGCACTGTAGATGATGAGATTTGCAAAGCCTTTGCAATTTGACGTTGAGGAACATTGTTTTTAAAGTTTTCCACAATTTTTTTACGCAGTCTTTCACAGATTGGAGAGCCTCTGCCCATCTTTACTTCTGAGAGACTCTGCTTCTCTAAGACAAAGCTTTTATAGCTAATCATGTTACAGACCTGATATCAATTAACTTAATTAATCACTAGATGTTCTCCCAGCTGAATCTTTTCAAAACTGCTTGCTTTTTTAGCCATTTGTTGCCCCCGTGCCAACTTTTTTGAGACCTGTAGCAGGCATTAAATTTTAAATGAGCTAATTAAGTGGATAAAAGTGTAAAATTTCTCAGTTTAAACATTTGCTACGTTATCTATGTTCTATTGTGAATAAAATATTGGCTCATGTGATTTGAAATTCCTTTAGTTTTCATTTTATTAAAATTTAAAAAACGTCCCAACTTTTCCGGAATTCGGGTTGTAATAAGCAATATTTTAAAATCTATACGATGTTTGATAGGGAGCCAGTGCAGGGTTGACAGGACCGGGCTAATATGGTCATACTTCCTGGTTCTAGTAAGAACTCTTGCTGCTGCATTTTGGACTAGCTGTAGTTTGTTTACTAAGCGTGCAGAACAACCACCCAATAAAGCATTACAATAATCTAAACTTGAGGTCATAAATGCATGGATTAGCATTTCTGCATTTGACATGGAGAGCATAGGCCGTAATTTAGATATATTTTTGAGATGGAAAAATGCAGTTTTACAAATGCTAGAAACGTGGCTTTCTAAGGAAAGATTGCGATCAAATAGCACACCTAGGTTCCTAACTGATGACGAAGAATTGACAGAGCAACCATCAAGTCTTAGACAGTGTTCTAGGTTATTACAAGCGGAGTTTTTAGGTCCTATAATTAACACCTCTGTTTTTTCAGAATTTAGCAGTAAGAAATTACTCGTCATCCAGTTTTTTATATCGACTATGCAATCCATTAGTTTTTCAAATTGGTGTGTTTCACCTGGCTGCGAAGAAATATAGAGCTGAGTATCATCAGCATAACAGTGAAAGCTAACACCATGTTTCCTGATGATATCTCCCAAGGGTAACATATAAAGCGTGAAGAGTAGCGGCCCTAGTACTGAGCCTTGAGGTACTCCATACTGCACTTGTGATCGATAGGATACATCTTCATTCACTGCTACGAACTGATGGCGGTCATATAAGTACGATTTAAACCATGCTAATGCACTTCCACTGATGCCAACAAAGTGTTCAAGTCTATGCAAAAGAATGTTGTGGTCAATTGTGTCAAACGCAGCACTAAGATCCAATAAAACTAATAGAGAGATACACCCACGATCAGATGATAAGAGCAGATCATTTGTAACTCTAAGGAGAGCAGTCTCAGTACTATGATACGGTCTAAATCCTGACTGGAAATCCTCACATATACCATTTTTCTCTAAGAAGGAATATAATTGTGAGGATACCACCTTTTCTAGTATCTTGGACAGAAAAGGGAGATTCGCGATTGGTCTATAATTAACTAGTTCTTTGGGGTCAAATTGTGGTTTTTTGATGAGAGGCTTAATAACAGCCAGTTTGAAGGTTTTGGGGACATATCCTAATGACAATGAGGAATTAATAATAGTCAGAAGAGGATCTCTGACTTCTGGAAGCACCTCTTTTAGGAGCTTAGATGGTATAGGGTCTAACATACATGTTGTTGGTTTAGATGATTTAACAAGTTTATACAGTTCTTCCTCTCCTATGGTAGAGAATGAGTGGAACTGTTCCTCAGGGGGTCTATAGTGCACTGTCTGATGTGATACTGTAGCTGACGGCTGAATGGTTGCAATTTTTTCTCTAATAGTATCGATTTTAGAAGTAAAGTAGTTCATAAAGTCATTACTGCTGTGGTGTTGGGAAATGTCAACACTTGTTGAGGCTTTATTTTTCATTAATTTAGTCACTGTATTGAATAAATACCTGGGGTTATGTTTGTTTTCTTCTAAAAGAGAAGAAAAGTAATCGGATCTAGCAGTTTTTAATGCTTTTCTGTAGGATATGTTACTTTCCCGCCAAGCAATACGAAATACCTCTAGTTTTGTTTTCCTCCAGCTGCGCTCCATTTTTCGGGCTGCTCTCTTTAGGGTGCGAGTATGCTCATTATACCATGGTGTCAAACTGTTTTCCTTAACTTTCCTTAAGCGTAAAGGAGCAACTTTATTTAAAGTGCTAGAAAAGAGAGAGTCCATAGTTTCTGTTACATCATCAAGTTGTTCTGAGGTTTTGGATATGCTAAGGAATTTGGTTACATCAGGAAGATAACTTAAAAAGCAGTCTTTTGTGTTAGAAGTGATGGTTCTTCCATACTTGTAACAAGAAGTAGGATTTACAATTTTGGCTATATGAATTTTGCACAGAACTAAATAATGATCTGAGATATCATCACTTGGCTGAATAATTTCAACACCATCAACATCAATTCCATGTGACAGTATTAAATCTAGAGTATGATTTCGACAATGAGTAGGTCCTGAAACGTGTTGTCTAACACCAATAGAGTTCAGAATGTCTATAAATGCTGATCCCAATGCATCGTTTTCATTATCAACATGGATATTAAAATCACCAACTATTAAAACTTTATCTGCAGCCAGAACTAACTCGGATGTAAAATCACCAAACTCTTTAATAAAGTCTGTATGGTGCCCTGGTGGCCTGTATACAGTAGCCAGTACAAACATAACAGGGGATTTATCATTAACATTTGTTTCTTTGGATAATGTTATATGAAGTACCATTACTTCAAACGAGTTATACTTGTAGCCTGCCCTCTGAGAAATCCTGAAAACGTTGTTATAAATTGAAGCAACACCTCCATCTTTGCCTTTTAGACGTGGCTCATGTTTATAACAGTAATCTTGGGGGGTGGACTCATTTAAAATAATGTAATCATCAGGTTTTAGCCAGGTTTCTGTCAAACAGAGTACATCTATATTATGATCAGTGATCATATTATTTACAAAAAGTGTTTTCGTAGAAAGGGATCTGATATTCAATAAGCCAAGCTTTATCATTTGTTTATCCATATTGCTTCTGTTTTTTATTTGTTGAACCTCAATTAAATTGTTAACCTTAACTTGGTTTGGACGTTTTTTGTATTTTCTAGTTCGGGGAACAGACACAGTCTCTATAGTGTGATATCTAGGTGAAAAGGTCTCTATGTGCTGAGAATTAACTGACCTCTGTGACGGGAGGCAGCTAGCAGACGGTCGGTTTAGCCAGTCTGTCTGCTTCCTGACCTGGGCCCCAGTTAGTCAAGTATAAACACTAAGACCAATTAAATGTTCCTTAACATCTAATGAATTCTTAAATATTCTCAGGACCAACAGTGATTTTTTTTTTAAATGCATGATTTGAATTTCTTGGATGTGGAAGCTTTGTTTAAAATTTAAAGAAATCATCTAAAGTGTCTGAAACCATTCACATCACATTTTTTATTTCATTTTTAAATATTTAATAATTTAATAATAATTTTAATAATTATTTCCCTAAAATCCACCTAGGATGTCAGTGAAGTGGTTTCATTAGTCGTCATTTATGTTTGAGTGATGATTTTCCACCCTCACTATGAAGTGGAGGCCAGAAACACGCTTGAGACGAGTGTGTGAAGGAGTGTTTGGTTAAAACTGGTCTGCTGGAGACTAACCCCAAGACTCGAGTCGTGTTCCTCAAGGTGTTGCTGAAAGGAAGTGTTGAGCTCTGAAGGTTTTGATAGTCTAATGATGTCTGAACTCGGGTTTGACCCTCAGCAGCTTCGTCTCTCTGATCTGTAGAAATGCTTCATTTAACAATTTTTGTGTGTGGTGTGTTTTCTCTGCAGATCGGTTTGATGACGGTGACGCTCTTCCCCATCCGGCTCTTCATAGCAGCGTTCATGATGCTGCTGGCCTGGCCGTTTGCCTTCATCGCGTCGGTGGGCCGCTCCGAGACGGCGGTGGAGCCGCAGTGCTTATGGAGAAAGTAAAGAGCTGAGAATAACAGCCGTTATTTCATTCTGTCAGATTCACAATGCTGATTGGTGTATTTCCTTTGCTCTTCTCGCTGTAGAGTTTATAGTTTGTCTGTGGTGGGATGAATTTGACTTCAGATCCTCTATTTGGTAAATCAGGAAGTTGCAGTCACAGCCAAACAGTTTCTGTTTCTGTCACTCAATGCACACTTCCAACGAGGCAGCGTCAGCAAATGCGTTCATGTTCTCACGTCTGTATTTTAACGTGTTGAAGGGACACACATATGCTTAAATATTAGGATTACACTATGGTTCAAAAGCTTGGGGTCAGTAAGACTTCTGCTCAACAAAGCTGCATTTATTTGATCAAAAATACAGTAAAAATAGTAAAAATGTGAAATTATACTAACTGTTTTCTATGGGAATATCTGTTAAACTGTGATCAAAGCATCATTACTCCAATCTTCAGTCTCAAATTAATGGAGTTGAATCGATCCGCCAGGATGTTTTACAGACATTCAGATAATCCTAGAAGTGCTGGGATAAAAGATTACAGTTCGGATATAAACTATGATGTGTACAGTAGTGATCAAAATAGAGTAAATCAACTTTTGAAAGTAATTCAGTTCAAATAAAGATTTATCATCACAGTATCGCAGCAGAAGGTGGTGAACAGGGGCTGTTAAAATGTGTTTGTCTTTGAGATTCGTTCAAAAACACTGATTCATCTACGAAAGAAAGAAATCTTGACTGAGTCATTGAATCATTTATTCATAAATTACATGGGATTTTGTTTAGTTGTCTAATGTTTTTTTCTTCAGAATCGTGCGAACCACAGATTCCCTAAAAATAAAATAATAATAATAGAAATAAATGAATAAAAAGTCTAAATGGATCCAGAATTGTGCAGCTGTTTTGCACTCACACAGTTCTTTAACGAGTCCAGTTTTTATGTAGCCGGCTGATTTTCGTTCATGGTATTCAGCTGTTAGAAATCTAAATGTTTTGCATTTTTTAGCCACATTGAAATCTAAACTGGCAATCGAAAAGAACCAGAATGGATCAGCAGAATCGGAATTGATCAAATTCAACAAAAAACAGCCCTATTTGCTGCTTAATAAACATTTCTGATTATTGTGCGTCTGTGTGTGTGGAGTGAAGTGTGGTGCTGTATTAATTTTCATGCAATTAGCTCAATTAGAACACAATAAGAGGAACCCATTTGTTACGAATGAGGTCAAACTCTCCTCAAAGAGTATTTAAGAAAAAAAAAAAAACATTCCTAACAATCAACAGGGAGTCAATCAACAGACTCCTTGGAGTCCCCCGCTCTCACTCCTAAGGCTTCAAAACACCAAAAACACTCTTTAAAGTGAAAAAGTACATTTATTTAAAAGAAGTAGATCAGGAGCAACATAAGCTTCAGAAGGGGGAAAAGCCAAAACAAATAACAAAACAGAGCTAACTCATTTTAAAGATACTAACCTAGAATTAAAATAAACTGAAAAAAGTACAAAACCTTCCCTCTCTAATTATCATAACCAGGAGAAAACGAATAATAAATAAAAAAGGCACCCACCTCCCTACCATGCTACAGTTAGATAAGGGTCTCATTTATCAACGTTGCGTACGCACAAAATAGGCATAGAAATTGCGTACACATTTCTTTACGCACATATCGGGATTTATAAAAAATAAACGTTAATATGTACACACTGTACGGACATTATAAACCATGCGTACAAACTCATTTTCATGAGGTGAGAAAATTAATGAAGTAAACAACGACTTTAAACTCTGTTTTCATGTCGATACACACATTTACATTAAATATTCCACTCGCATTGAAAGAGATTAACACTGAAATTACATAATTTTACAAACAACATAATTGCATAATTTAACAATAAACAATTTTTCTGTGACATGTTATTTTTATTAAAGCGAGGAGTGATATAGGTGCACAATAATTAATCTTTAAACTAAACTACAGATCACGTTATGAGAAATATTTTAGCGAGAACTGATGGATGATGCACACTTACTGTATTATTATGGCGAACACGGCTGGATTACTGTACAACCACAGCTGCACAGAGGAGTTAATGTGTGTCAATTCATCTCTACTACATTATGAAAAACTCCACTATATTTGAAGGACATAACTAGGAGAAAACGGTAAGAGTTGCATGTTGACTGTGATTTATAAAGAGATGTTTGCGCAGATTCTGGCGTGCGCATGTTTTTATAAATTTGAAAACTTTTGGGCCTACGCAAAATCTAGCTTTGGTGCCTACATAAACTTTTACGATGAAATCTACGGAGAGTTTTATAACTGAGACTCCAGGATTTAACAAAAAGAATCATAACAAAAGATAGTGGTTTACATTAAATGTCTCATAGAAAGCATTTAAGAAACACTAATGCGCACCATGCTTCATAAAGAACACATCTGTCTTTCAATCAAGGAAGACACAACAAAATCATAGGGCCCCATGAAGTTCAGTTTTTTATTTTTTCTCTTTTCAGCGTTTAGCTGTAGGCCTATTTGCAAACATTTTCTTTCAGATTTGATGTTTTATTAAACCGCTATTTTATTATTATTTTTTATATATATATATATATATATATACATATACATACAGAAAATGACAACTGGTCAAAATGGCAAATGTTTTCATTTTTCTGATTGAAAATCCAAATATGGATATTTTTTTTTTAACTAAAGTTAAAATGTTAGGTATTGTGCTGTCTAAAAATGAATATAAACATGTCTGAAAACATGACATCATTTTTGGTATTTTGACCAATTGCCATTTCATGCCAATTTTTTTCTTTATTATTATTTAAAACTTTGAAGAAATGCAATCAGTAGTTTACAGAATAAAACCCAAATTAAGGTTCCTCTTCAGGAACTCGAGCTGCGTCAAAAGCGCTTTGGGGAAACGCCTTTGGCAAGATCAACTCTGAATATCGTGTACAATCAGTCCAATGGAAGAGCGTGACGTCACAGGCGGGCTGGCTTTAGCTTCGCGGCTTTCAGCAAGCGCTCTGTGTGTGCATGTTCAAAAGTCTGTCTTGTGAGTCTTATTTATTGTTGTCTGTCCCAATAAAGCAACATAATGCCAAAGAGCAAAGATAAGACTAGACATATGAAGGGCGAATCCAGATCGCCCACGCTACATCACGGCTGGGGATACACACAATTTATGCGCGATCTGCCTGGGATTGAAGCTCGGGTTGAGCAGACACTTGCGAGCTATCTGTCACCTGGTTCGGCGTCGTCTCTGAAGGCTCCGGCCTTGCCCACAAAACCGTTAAAAACAACATCCATGTTAATGGGCAAGGGCTATGTGGCAGCAGGTCAGGCGGGGGCGTGCATTCACACTATGGCCGTCCTCCAAGCATATCAAGCTAACTTGCTGAGAGATGTAGACGAGGGAGAGGGGATCAAGTCCGACGATTTTGCAGAGCTTAGACGGACCGCTGATCTCTCCCTCCGCGCCACCAAAGAGGCCGCTCGCGTGATTGGGCGGTCTATGGCAGCCTTGGTGGCCGCGGAGAAGCATTTATGGCTGACCCTGTCTCAGATAAGAGAGCGTGACAGGGTCTGCCTCCTGGATGCCCCACTTCAAGCCTCGGGCCTGTTCGGCGACACAGTCAATACCGTCGTCGACAGGTTCCAGGAGGCACGCAAACAGGCGGCGGCGTTCCAGAGTTTCCTCCCTCGTCGCTCTCGTGGGTTATCTGGGCGGGAGATACCCACGCCACAGGCAGGCTCCTCATACCACGAGGCTCAAAAAGCAGAGCTCTTGAGCGCTCTGAGTCGGGGACTTCCAAGGCAAAATCAGACCTTCGTGCAATTATCGAAGCTAGGAAGTCCTCGCCAAAGAGGTCCTAACGCCAGAGGCGCAGCGACCCTGAGGGTAGCCCCTACTGGGGTAGAGCGGTGTCCACCTCATACGGTGCCCGTCTCACCCCAGTGCCCTCTGGAGGCCGGTCTGCCAACCCTGCCAGTGTTTCAGGGTGCAGTGGTTTATGTCCGCCCGTGAGCGTAGCGGAGCTGGGAAGCTCGCCACCCCTTCGGGGGCCTCTTACACCAGATGTCAGTCTCGAGAGACTGATTCCCTTAGTACATTATTTAGCAGCGTGGAAACTACTGCCAAATGTATCTCAATGGGTCCTGCACACAGTAGAAAGAGGCTATTGTATTCAGTTCGGCCGTCTACCGCCGAGATTCAATGGGGTTACACCGACAGTCGTAGGCCCCCAGCAGGCTCTGGTGATGGAACAAGAAGTGAATACCCTATTAAGGAAGGAGGCCATCGAGGTGGTCCCTCCTCTAGACAGGGAGTCCGGGTTTTACAGCCGGTATTTCATAGTTCCAAAGAAGGATTGGGGGGTTGCGTCCGATCTTAGACTTACGTCAATTGAACCTCTCAGTAATGTCACTGAAGTTCAAAATGCTCACTGTCAAACAGGTTGTAGCTCAAATCAGATCCGAGGACTGGTTTGTCACAATTGATCTCAAAGATGCATACTTCCATATATCCATCCTTCCACAACACATGAAGTTCCTGAGGTTGGCTTTCGGGGGCAAAGCCTACCAATTTTGAGTACTTCCCTTCGGCCTTGCATTCTCAACCCGCACGTTCACGAAATGTGTAGATGCAGCTCTGGTACCCCTCCGTATGCAGGGCATCCGCATTCTGAACTATATCGACGATTGGTTGATTTTAGCTCAATCAGAGCAGATGGCGGTTCGACATCGAGGTGTCGTGAATGTGGGAGCAGACATGCTGTCGAGACAGGGGCCGAGGCCCGGGGAATGGATGCTTCACCCCGAGGTGGTGAAGAAGATATGGCAGATATTTGGCAAAGCTCAGGTGGACCTCTTCGCGACTCAAGAGACATTGCAATGTCCCCTCTGGTTCTCTCTAGTTCACCCAGCTCCACTGGGACTAGATGCCATGACACAGACCTGGCCGAGGCTTCGTCTGTACGCCTTTCCCCCCACTGTTCTGCTCCCGGGAGTTCTGGTGAGAGTACGCCAGGACGGGGTCCGTCTGTTCCTAGTAGCCCCGTTCTGGCCGGGCCGAGTATGGTTCGCGGATCTGGTCTCTCTCCTCGAAGGCTCTCCATGGGCGATTCCAATCAGGACAGATCTACTCTCTCAGGCGCAGGGCAAAATAATCCCTCGCCCGGAGCTGTGGAAGTAGTGGGTGTGGCCCCTGAGGGGGCACAGTTCATAGCTTCCGGTCGCTCAACTGAGGTTGTTGAGACCCTCCTCCAATACAGAGCTCCCTCTACGAGGAAACTGTACGCCCTGAGGTGGAAACTCTTCACCTCATGGTGCAGAGACCGCCAGCTTGACCCTGTTAACTGCCCAGTTGGTACAGTTCTTGAGTTTCTACAAGCTAGCTTCTACAAGTATTCCGCCATGGGACTTGGTCGTGGTGTTAGAGTCTCTCTGCAAAGCTCCATTCGAGCCAATTCAAGATATATCAGATAGACATCTGACCCTCAAGACTGCCCTGTTACTGGCTATTACATCTCTTAAGAGAGTTGGAGACCTTCAGGCCCTCTCGGTGGCCCCTAACTAATTAGACTTTGCCCCTGGTATGGCCAAAGCATTCTTATACCCTCAAGCGGGTTATGTTCCCAAAGTTTCCTCTGTTACACCACAACCTATCATACTGCAGGCCTTCTGCCCTCCTCCCTTTCGGGAGCCAGACCAGGAGAAGCTAAATTGTATGTGTCCAGTGCGAGCGCTGGACACATACGTCCACAGATCTGCCCTGTGGAGAAAATCTGACCAATTGCTTTGCTACGGTCCTCCTAAAAAGGGTTCCCCTGCCTCTAAGCAGACCCTTAGTCGTTGGATAGTCGAGACTATCAACGTCTCCTATGAGTCCTCTGGTCTTCCCCTTCCTTTGGGAGCCAAGGCTCACTCTACATGGAGTATGGCTGCCTCTAAGGCCTTTTTAGCAGGTGTGTCCCTCTTGGACATCTGCAACGCTGCGGAATGGTCCACGCCCTCTACATTTGCCAGATTTTACAATCTCGATATGCGAGCCGCTCCTGGCTCTTCTGTCCCCTTGCCTTAGCTGTGCTCTTCGGATACACACTAGGCAGGGGATTGGTAGTCTGGCAGCATTGGCACATCGTTCCCCAAAGCGCTTTTGACGCAGCTCGAGTTCCTAAAGAGGAACGTCTCTAGGTTACGAATGGGAACCAGAACGAATGGGAACCAGAACGAGAATCAAAGGAACGAGACGCTGCGTCGCAGAGCCATACTCCCGGCACCCCTGCCGCCGCTTGCTTCCCTACTTGAAGCTGAAGCCAGCTGCGTGGCACGTGCCTTCATAGCTTCCTGGTCGCTACGTCACCCCGTCTGTGACGTCACGCTCTTCCATTAGACTGATTGCACAGGATATTCAGAGTTGATCTTGCCAAAGGCGTTTCCCCAAAGCGCTTTTGACGCAGCGTCTCGTTCCTTCGAGGAACTAGGGTTACATTCATAACCTAGAGACGTTTTCCTCAAACACATAACTATAAATGAGTCCAATAAATGATCTATTTATTTTTATTTTTGTTATTTTTTTTTACTTTTTATATTTTATGTAACAATAATCATTAAAAGAATGCATAATAAAAGTCTTACTTTATAGTGACATTAAATGAATCAGAAATGGGTCCTTTTTATTAACTCCGTTCACTTAATGATACGATTTTTTAATGTTTTATTTTTTGTATTAAACCCATGATGATGTATTGTGGGGTCACTGGTGTATTATGGGGTCACTGGTGTATTGTGGGGTCACTGGTGTATTGTGGGGTCGCTGGTGTATTGTGGGTCAGGTGTGAGCGGTGTGCTGGCTCTTCTGCAGGCTGGTGGACGTGGTGCTCAGGACCATCATGCGGGTCATGTGGTTCGCCGGAGGTTTCCACTGGATCAGTATTAAGGGAAGACAGGCTCTACCCACTGAAGCACCCATCCTCACCCTCGGCCCGCACTCGTCCTACTTCGATGCCATTCCTGTCACCATGACCATGGCTTCGATCGTGATGAAAGCGGAGAGCAAAGACATCCCGGTGTGGGGCAGTAAGTCCTCTGTTCTCTTCTGCTGCTTCTTAACAACTGATCTTCCATCCTCCTTCTACCATCACTGCTGCTTTATAAAAAGCTTTATTAATTTACTAATTAATTGAATTGTCAAAAACAATGTAATGAATATATTTTTCTTTATCAATTAACTTCTCTTAACTAAATGAAATCAACATTTGGTGTGAGCATCCTCGTGGCCCTCGTGCAGAGTTTCTGGAAGCGTCTCGGAGACACAGTTCTTCAGGATTGAGTCTGTCTCAGTGTGTTCTGTTTCTTCATGTGACTTTAGACTGATGATGAAGATCAGATCACATCTCTGTGTGCAGCACACACACCTCACTGCATTATTATAATCAATGTTTGGGAATGTAAACCGATATCTCCTACTGACACATGACAGCGAAAGATAGAAATAACCAACTTCAAACCATTTTAGCTGGTATAAAAATACTAGTGTTCTGATCATTTTGGCCACCGCTGTATACATGTACTTTTTCCCAGTTTCAAAAATAATCCTAGTTATTCTGAACTTCAGAGCTGTAGAGTATCGAATCAGTAGTTTTGGGGGATTGTGTCAGAAACGCAGCGGTGCATCAGCGTAATGACAGATACACAGGTGTCTTTCTCCTCAAACACATCCCGTTACTTTAAGGAAGACACTGCTAGCTTTGTTAGTTTTCCTCAAGCTGCTGTTCTGTATAGATTTGTAGGGTTTATTAGTCTGACTGACAAGCAGCAGCTGTTCACATGAACTCCTGCCACAAACCACCAAGTCTGGCCCACGCTTTAGACCTGTGCTTCATGATGCAGCGTGCATGGTTAGCAGATCAGATCACGGCTGGTTTTGTGCTGATTAGATGAAGCTGGTTAGTGCTAATTTTGGTGTGTGCGCTGATCAGCCTCTAATCCCCAGATCTCCGTCCATCTCTCAAGTCTCAGCTGCTGTAGGGAAGTGAAAGGAAGATCTGAATCTGATTCTGTCACATGATCTTCTGAAATCAGAATAATATGATGATTTACTGCTCAAGAAACATCTCTGATTATTATCAATGTTGAACACAATATTTGTGTGGAAACTGTAATGCATTTTATTTTTCAGGAATCAAAGATGAATAGAAAGTTCAGAAGAACTGCATTTATTTGAAACATTTTAAATGTCTTTACTGATCAATTAAATTCAATTGATTAATAATTCATTGACACATTTTCAGTTTTTATCTGATGATGTGAAGAAAAAAATATATATTAATCTTATTCCGTTACTTAGAGAATCAAAAACAATTCAGTCTTTGTTACACACCTCTAAAAACATGATTCTTCATGCTAAATAATGCTAGTTCTCTGTGAGACAGGTTTGAGAAATTGGCTCGATATCTTTGTGTCGCTCTGTCCTGGATGTGTCATTGAGTCCTGCGATCAGGCGGCTCATTAGGGTCTGGAGAGTAATAATAGCCACAGCGTCTGTGAAACGTGTCTGTCTGTGTCTCAGCTCTCATCAAATACATCCGGCCCGTGTTCGTGTCGCGCTCGGATCAGGACTCCAGGAGGAAGACGGTGGAGGAGATCAAGAGAAGAGCTCAGTCAGGAGGAGAGTGGCCACAGGTACAGACAATATTATTATGAGAATATTAGTATCGAGCTAAAAACTAACACCACTAAACATACCAGATTTCATCGGACTTAGTAATAATATTTACAGATGCTTGTGCTGTTTTAGATTAACCTCTAAAAGGATGTCACTTCCGGCAGAATGATGGAAAGTTAAGGAAGTGACTTTGGTTACACAAACAGGGTGGAAAGGGATATTGAAGACACAGGGTGAAAAATAAATAAAAATAGGTAGTTAATTAAAACACTAATCTCAAGAAAATTTATGTTTGGAACATTTTGATAAAAAACAAAAAAATGTATATATACAGTATATATTACTATTAATATATATTCTCGTAACATGAACATCCAGTCAAATCAGAGCAGTGAAATGATTTCCGATTCATTCCTGGTTTACTGTACCGATGTGCTGATGATGTGCCGGTTTAAACATTATAGGGTTAATGTTTTGTCCAAAAAAACAAAAGAAAGTCTGAATCATGAGATGGAAGAGTTGCAGTTACATTTATTTCTTAGTTTATATCCCATCACTGAAATAGTTTTCCATGTGTATGATTGGGACTTTGTGAGTTTGTAGCTCTCTTTAAATCAGTTCCTCACATGCGAGGCCTTATAGTGACTCAGTCTATTTCCAGATTTGATTCACTGTTGATTTGGTGAATGGATTCATGATTGTGAACCGATCAGAAACTCTTGTGTTTTCAGATAATGATCTTTCCAGAAGGGACTTGCACCAACAGAACCTGCCTGATTACATTCAAACCAGGTGTGTGTGTGTGTGTGTGTGTGTGTGTTGGGCGATATGCTCAATTGTCATATCATCGTTCTGTGAGATCGCGATACATGGTATCATCGTGCTAATTTATGTAATTATTTAACTGGTTTCATTGCTGGAAAGTGAACCAACACCACTGTAAGGCTGAAGAAGCATAATGTTTTTTAATATGACTGAATTTGTATTTAAAATGATAAAAATTTAATAGAAACATAGTAAGTTACTAATTATAATGCTTACAGTACAGTTAATGTGTTGATGTTTGTGTGTGTGATTCAGGAGCGTTCATTCCCGCGGTTCCTGTTCAGCCCGTCGTGATCCGCTACCCAAACAAACTGGTGAGATGTCTGACTTTATACAGTTATTACAAACAAAACTGAAAGATTGTTCTTGACCTAATACGATCAGACTGGGCTTATGACACTTGCGGGACAAAGTAATGTGTGTTTCTTTAAAAGGACGTACACATCATAACTAATAATTAGTCCAGTAATGAAAGCTGTCATAATTTAACACACTGATGTGCGGTGTGTGTGTGTGTGTGTGTGTGTGTGTGTGGTGGATGCTGATGGATTGACGTCGTGCTTCTCGTTACAGGACACCATCACGTGGACGTGGCAGGGGCCCGGAGCGTAAGTGCCTCAGTTCTCCACAGCTTTTCATTCAGCTCTTTCATAGCTGTAGTGCTAGATGAACAGACAGTAAGAAGTGCAGGTGGAGCTTCACTGCTGAAGCAGAATATATTAAAGGAAGGGACCTTCACTTGGAGAGCGGCACACATCAGTGTAACTCTGCTCTTTTGCAGGTTTAAGATCCTGTGGTTGACTCTGTGTCAGCTTCACAATGAGTTCGAGATCGAGGTGAGTCTCTGTTCTCTGGCATGTTTTGTGTCATCATCTGAACCATAGCAGATCTTCTGAAGAGCGTATGAGAGATGTGTGTCTGTTTGAGTGGGTGTCGTGAGGGTCAGTGAGGTGCATGCAGGGGTTGGGCATCAATTCTGATTCTGATTCTGCCTACTGATTTCAAATTCTTATCAATTAAAGTCAAACGTTTCAATATCAAACATATTTATAATGTGTCTCTTTTTACAAAACGGCTACATAAAATCTGGACTCGATTAAGAGCGGTTTGTGTGCAAAATAAGAGATGCACGATTCTGGATTTTTATTTATTTATTTATTTGATGGAGATTGTAGTTCTCTCACAATTTAGAAGAAAAAAATTGTGTATTGTGTAAAGAGAAGTGTCACGGAATTTGGCTAATTTTAGATGACCGACTCAAAAGTCAGGCTGTGCACTTAATCAGGTGGTGATATGGATGAATGTGTGTGAATATTAAAGCACTGCTGTGTGAGTGTGAATCAGCTTGGTTTGTGTGTGTTTTTGCTCTACTACACACACTGAAACACACGTGATGCTTGTCTGTGTCTCACTACTGTATATGAACACATTTCACATTTTGTATTGTAAGGATTATCACAATTTTCTGGCATGTTTTATTTGTAACAGTAAAGCTGTGTTGAGCAGCACTTTGTATGCAATCATTTTCATTTGATCATATTTTAAGAAATGCATTAAATTGTTAATGCCTTCATTTGTTTAGTACAGGATTTTTTTATTTTTTACACTAATGTATTTTTAATACATTATAAATCCAGAAAATTCAAATACACAATTGTTTTTCTGAATTAAAAAAAAAAAAAACATTTCATAGAGCTCTATTTTTCCAAATATAGAGAAAGTTGTATAAATTCAGTTGAATAGACTTTTCGAAGATTGCAATTTAATTAAAACAATTATATTTATTTAAATAATTAAAGAAAAAATGCTTTAGCGTGAGCTGCAGTCCAGCATGAGCTGATTCACACAGACGTGTCTTCAGTGTGCTTTTCTCTTTCTCTTAGTATCTGCCCATATACTCGCCCTCAGAGGAGGAGAAGAAGAACCCAGCGCTCTTCGCTCACAACGTGCGCCGCTTGATGGCAAAGTAAGATCTCAGCGCTCCTCATGGCCTCAATCTCTCCATTTAAAATTATTTAATTTTAATTTTTATTTTAAATATTTACCAGATTACCTGTTGTTGCCGGTTTAATAACTGTCCAAATTACTGTAGTTCATTATTTACAGCATTATTATTATTATTGGTGGTGGTGGTGCTATTTTTATTTTTTAACCATTCATTTATTTTAAACAACAAATTCATCAGCAGCAGAAAACCTGCTTGCAAACAGTTTATATTTTATTTAGGTGGAAACAGGCCTTTTATGGATGAATTTCACAGAACCTGTGAAAATATAAACCTAACCTATAAAATGAATGAATGAGTGAATGAATGAATTAATGATTTTTTTTTCATAAATAACATTAAAAGCTATTTTTAGGACATAAGGTTTTTTTTGTTTTGTTTTTTTTTTCCCTCATTTATTGCAATGTTTGTTAATCAATTATATTATATGTATGTGTGTGTGTGTGTGTGTATATCCATGGGAAATATTTTTTCATTTGTTTCTTTCTAATATAACATCCAGACTGTAGAGGAAGTAACAGTACATCCGTCTAGTTGCAAATTGTAATCTACGAGATTCTGTGTACTGTTTTTTTTTTTTTGGGCCAATAAATAACATCTTATCCCAATTTAATAGAAAATTATTGGTCATCCAATCTTTCAGATTTTTAACACACTCTGTTAGCTTAGATAATTTAGAAGTTTAATCTGATCTCATAGATATATATATATTTTTTATTTTTATATTTATTTATTTATTTATTTATTTATTTATTTATTTATTTATTTATTTATTTATTTATAGGTAAGTATCATCAGCATAACAGTGGAAACCAAACCTTTTATTTTCTAATAATATTACCAAGGAGCAACATGTATACTAAAAAAAAAGCAGAGGACCTAAGACAGATCCTTGTGGCACTCCATATTTTACTGGTGATAAATGAGATGACTCCCCATTTAAATAAAGTGGTAGCGATCGGACAGGTAGGATCTAAACCATCTTAGAGCCTGCTCTTGAATACCTGTATAGTTTTGTTATCGATCTATGAGTATGTCATGATCTATGGTGTTGAACACAGCACTAAGATCAAGTAAAACTAGCAATGAGATGCAGCCTTGATCTTGCCTTGACGCAAGAAGCAAGTCATATGTAATTTTAACAGGTGCAATTTTTGTGCTATTTATTCAAACAATCAGTCCAAAACAGCGCTAATATAAAGGAAACCAGGCTGATTACATGAGAGATAGAGCGCACACGTCACACGCGCTGTGTTTAGTACAAACTGAATGGATTGTCAACATCCCACCGCTGTATGGCGAGATGAGACGCAAACTACGGTCTCAACTGGATAACATCTAATTACGTTTAAAGTTTTGATGGATGAAGACTGCAATCAAGGTAAAGACGAATGCGGTAGTGTACAGCAGTCGTACAGTAAGCATGTGTGAGTCCATTAATAATGCATGTATGAGTGCTCTTGACGCACTGATCGCACATTGTATTTATACACAGCACGGACATTGCCATACATTCACATTGTTTCCACACATTCACGATAATGAATGGATCTGTCTACAGTAGTAGATACATGCAGTCAGCAGGCGGTGAGTTTTTGTATTTTTATTTTTTTTCTCTAGGCCTGTCACGATAACATATTTTGCTGGACGATAAATTGTACAAGAAATTATTGCGATAAACGATAATATTGTCATTCTAAGACCAGTTTCAACTAATATAATGATAATGGCATAATAATGAAGGTACACCTTTTCAAAGATCAATAAACTTATTTCTAAAGAATATTTAACACTGAAAACGGAAAACATTTTGAATATACACAATAAATGAACAAAACAACCAAAAACAATAAAAGCAATGGACTCTCAGTCTCTGTAAAAAAAAATGCACTTGAATAAATACCAAAAACTAAAGAAAATGGAGGTAAAAAAAATTGCACTTAAAAAAATATTAAACATTAGGCTCAGACATAAATAGTGCCAGTTAGGACCTTTGTAAACAAACAAACAAAGCCTCAACAGGCCATATGCAAAAAAAAAACTTTAGAAAAATAATTTCTCCAGCATAAAGATTTGTTCAAATAAAGCAAAGGTTAATTGCCGTCTATGTAAGAAATACAAACATGTTGACTTTGTGTGGCTTAAGGCAGGATCTCTCAGGAGTAGCAATGTTGCCAGCTGTGCTAAACATTTTCTCTGAGCTGGTGCTTGTAGCACAAATGCACATGTATTTTTGGGCCAACTTGGCCATCAAAGGATATCTTCTTTGATTGTTCGTGCCACCACATCAAGGGATCACTAGATGCATCAACTGCATCTTCTTGGAGGAACTTGGTCAGCCCTGCATCAGCCTGCACTCTTTTTGGAAATGCAGCCTGGGCCTGACTGAGATTACGAGCTCTTCTGTTTTGAAGAAGAGCTCGGCCTCTTATTCTTGGTGAGTGCGGCAGTAGTAGGGTCATCCTCATTTCCTCCAGCAGCTTTGCGGCAGATCTTACCACTGGTACCTTCTCCACTTTCTTCTGGTCCTAAGTCCAGTAGCTCTTGCACAAGCTGATGTTTGACATCATCCAATGCACCTGCCTCCTCCATGCTGCCACGATACCTTGGATCTAAGATGGTGGACTTTCTCAAGAGGACTTGGATTGCAGGTGAGCTGTATTTTTCAGTCAGTACCCTGTACATGTTTTGTTTAATACTGGCTGTCAGTGCAGTGTCATCAGGGCCTGGAGAGAGAAGGTCATCTTTAATCAGTTCCAACACAGGTTTAACTGAGGACACTGCAACTTATTTTCCCCCTAGAGGATGTCTGTGAAGTCAGCCAGTGGTTTTATTGCTGCACTGATGGACTCCGACACAGAAGCATCCTGCCAGGTTGGATTGAGGTGGCTGTGTTTTTGGTGCTCAACCAGGACACATCTTATGGCTGGGAGTTGCTCCAGCACCCTCTGTACCATCTCCTGCTTAGTGCCCCATCGTGTGACAACATCCTGTGTGAAAGATAATATTGTTCTTGTTCATTAGTTAGTCTATCAACATTTTTAAACAAAATACCTACTTTTTACATGTCCATTATTTATCATTATTAATTTGAATGTTTGAATGTTATATTATATTTATATGCCAGTTAGGATTGCTCATATTGACCGTTTAACTGTTAACCGAAAATAAACATTTTGACTGATTAATACTATCAGTTAAATGTTTTTTTTTTTTTGCTGAAAGGTAATTATATATATATATATATATATATATATATATATATATATATATATATATATATATATATATATATATAGCCTATATTTGTTAACTCACTGGGCGTGTTAACACACGCCTACAGACATATTTAGCTGAGCAAGCCAAATGAAGCGAGTGAAAAGTAGGCTACTACGTGGGACCATTTCGACAGAAAGGGCAACAAAGTTACTTGCAAAATATGCTATGCGGTATTAAAATAAAGCAGTACTGCAAGTAGAATGCAATATTACTTGTGACGCAAACATCCACAAGCAAATGAAAGTTGCTTCCCAAAGCTGGCCACTCTAGCGAGACATTATCTCTTTATTCCTGTGACATCTGTGCCACCGGAGAGGGTGTCTTCTCCCACGGGCTGTCTACAGGCTGCACTCCAGTTAATAATCAGATAACGAGTGGCAGTTGTCGGTCGGGAAAATTAACCAAAATAAGCATCCCTAATGCCAGTGCATGGCCTACTTAAAGACTAGATACTGGGTTATTCTACAGTAAAGGCTACTATAAAAAATAAAAACACTTTAAATATTTTATTTTGCAAATTAAACTATCAATGAAGTAAACACCACTCACCAGTATTAGACTGTGTTGGGGGATATTATCCTCACTCTGTGCCTTCCTCGGGTCTCTCCTCTTAAGCCAGCTCAGGTTGAATGTGGTGACCAAACCTTTACAGAGTCCTATGGCATGTGCTGTCCGATCTTTGTTGCTGTCCAGACCATGGGACACAGCAAGATGGAGGATGTGACCAAAGCAATTGAGCCAGGGCCAGCCAAGATCCCTTATTGCAGGGACAATGTTAGCACCATTGTCTGTAGTGATGCAAACTAGTTTGTGCTACAGCAGACTTCAGGTTTTCTCCGAGGGTGTCAGCAGTATGGTTATCTGGGACATATCTGGTCTCTAAACACTTGGAGTGCAGGCTCCAGTCAGCAGTTATATAGTGTATAGTCAAGCTCTTGACCACATATCCGTAGTGGCAGAGAAAAATTGAATGTCTTTGATCTCCTTTAGTATGTCATCTTTTATACTGTTGTACAGTTGTGGAATTGCCGTTTGTGACACGTATGTTCTCCCAGGCAATTCATACTGGCTGGTATTTCTCCAACTAGCGTCTTCTCTCTCCCCGGCAGTCCCCTCAAGAACTCCCGCCTTCCCACACAAAGACCATGTGACTGATAACTGGGTTCAAACAAACAAGCATGCAAATGGAAATTATCACAGCCGGAAAAATTGAGTTTTTTTTTGTTTTGTTTTTATTGTGAGATTAATTGATTTGTTGACCATCGCGACAGGCCTAGGCATCTCCATGTGGTCCTGTTCAGTATTGCAACTTGACTTCTCTAAAATGTAAAAAGGCTCTTTGCTGTTGCACTGTACACATACATTTCATATGTTCAAGTGCCGAGTTTCATATGTGCTTATATGGGCTTCTTTGGTGTCCTTTTGGAGTTCGTAAGTGTCCTTTTTTTGGAAAGACATCCAAATTTATCTTGAAAATTTTTTTGAAGAAAATACTGATTTTTGAGAATCACCCTTTAATCTTTTGGTTTACATTGCTGGATATAACTAATATATGACAAAATAAACATTTTAAACAAGATAAATCTCTCTCTCTCTCTCTCTCTCTCTCTCTCTCTCTCTCTCTATATATATATATATATATATATATATATATATATATATATATATAGTGTGTGTGTGTGTGTTTTCCAGTTACGCTAATGATTCCATATTGTTGATAATTCTGATTATAGAAGACTCACAGATCAGTTGAGAGCATAAAATGTGCTCCGCTGTCATGGAAACAGTCCTGAAACAGCCCTTGTTTTTTTATTTTTTATATTGGGTGAACTTTGACTATTTGTGTTCAAGACATTAGTGTCTCTTTTTTTTCGACTTGCTCTACATCTCACTATCGGAAATGCCTCTTGCGTGGCCATCCATGAAGCCCTATACAATCATGCCCATCAGGCCCACACTCTCGGGAAGTCCCATCCATTCAAATCCTATCCAAAAGACTAGTTACCACTTGTTGTAGGGCGTCAGGATAAATAAGAACAGTAAGTGTATCGAAGGGCTTTACCAAGCATATAAAGTAGACAAAAATTAACATAGCAGTTGAACATGGCTTCTTCTATGAAGTCAAGCAAGTCCAGAGCACCTTCTCCCCCTTTTTCCTAGGGCATATGGATTTACTTTTGCAGCTAGGGATCTGCATTTAGTATGCCTGGCATGTCTGAGTCTGGCATGTCTGAGCATGCCCAAGCAGAATTACAGTCACTGGTCTCTTGTAATCAATGCAGCAAACTGTCTTGTACACATACTTTGTACAAGATGTGTTTAGCGATCCCATTAGGGGTGTAACGGTATGTGTATCATCTACCGTACAGTTCACGGGCAAATTCCAAATGGAAGTGATCATCCCTATCACCTTGGAGTGGGGACTTTGGAGTGAGCAGGGCATTTGTGTGCCATTAGTCATTTTGGAATGCACTTGGGAAAGGGAGCGACAATTTCTTCATCTTCAGTTGGCATGTCTCCGTGACAACGCAGCACGTTGTCTGTCAGCAGATTCGCTGATTCGCTAATTCGGCATAAAAAATATACATTTTATACTTTTTTAAGTTTTATACATATTATTTTTTTTTTATATATATGACCATATTTTGAATTTTTTTTACATAAAATGTATGTTTATTTGCAACAGTTATGCTAACAACAATAAAAAAGATATTTATGACTTTAAAACTATGGCGTTATATGTGTGCCTCAATCCTGAGCGAGTAAAAGTTTTGAGCACCGAGAACTATTTTTTGCAAGCACATTACATTATATTTTGAACAGAAATTAACAATCGCAAAAAAAAAAAATCGTTTGAGCAAAGAAAAAATGATTCCGTGCTCAATTAATGTATTTGCTTGTTTGCTATTATCCATGTTAACGTGCCGTAATAACCCCTCTCACGCAGTTTACTCAGGTGCTCTCTCGCAAACGTATTCTCTGCGCTCCTGTCAAGCCCCCCCCCCCCCCTCTCTCTCTCTCTCAACCTCTTAATTCTGTGCGGGCTCAACTCTTGACCCACGCTCGTTCAACTTACAACGACGTTACAAGTGTGCCACAAAATCAACCAATCGGAAAATTAAAGGTCAATTGTGATTGGCTGTTAGTCTCCAATCAAATTTGGTCAGTTTCCATCACTCAATTCTGTATCAGTATCTATCGATACTTATCCGTACATCGAGACAATTGGGTGAAATGCACTGACTCTGTGGTTACTAAACATGATCCAAAAGGGGTACACACTGCAACTGTGCAATTGTGAGAAAACCTTCGGTGCTCTCAGGAATAAGACAGTCAAAAGTTCAAGCGGAGGATGTAAACATTTTGAGGGTGGAGAGGTAAATTATCTCCTTCTCAAAGAAGTAATTCAGAAGGTGCCAGCAGAAGAATCAAACAAGGGATTATTCAGCCAGTACTTTCTGATCCCAAAGAAAGGGGAGGCATACAGCCTTTTTCTGGACCTCAGAGAGTCCTCAAATACCTCAGGAAATACACATTCAGAAGGCTGACACACTTCTCTGCAAGTCCCTGCTCCATTCTGAGGAGACTGGTTCACCTCAATATATCTGAAACATGCTTATTTCCAATGTCTCTAGCATCCAACATTTTCACAACACCTCTGAGGCAGCAGGGCATCAGGATATTACCGTATCTCAATGACTGGTTATTTTTTTGCTAGGTAATACAGGCTGCATACAAGGGCAGTGTTAATGCATTTGAATACTCAGGGATTTGTAGTAAACTAGAAAAAGAGTGCATTAACTCCAACAAAGTCAGTGACATTGCTGTGTTTAAACCTAAATTCAGTATCTTACCAGGCATCCCTGTCAAAACAGAGGGGAGAGACTTTAGGGAACCGTGTGAATCAGTTTCATCTAGGGAAAACGGTCTCTTCGGCTGTGTCTGTGGTTGCTGGGCCTCATGGCTTCAGTCATAGGGTTAGGGTTAGTAAATGTAGTGCCTTTGGGGCTGCTTTTAATGAGATATTTTGAGAGATGGACTGCTTCTCTGAAATTAAATCCCTCCAGACATCTGCACAGGAGGGTGTGCTTATCTGGCAGGACAGGAAATTCATGATGGAAGGTGTGCCAATGGGAGTGGTCTCAAATCGCAAGGTGGTCACCACAGACACATCCTCACTGAGTTTGGGAGTGATAATGGAACGACAACATGTGGTATGGACAGAATTTTTTTGAAAGCCTAATTTTGACGACAAATACACACACAACCTATTTTTAGAATTTCCTGAAAACGTCCCAGTGCGACATCCAACGGGTTTTCCCAGATTGCATCACAAATTGTCTGGAACTCCTTGCAGTTTTTTTGCCCTCAAACACTTCCTCCCATGCATAAAAGGCTGACATGTTAGTCAGATCAGACAACACAACAGTGGTTGTGTATGTAAACAGGCAAGGGGGAGTCCGATCGAGGAGTCTGCATTCCCTGGGATGAGATTTTTGTAATGAAGCAAGAAGCACTTGCTGTCCCTCGGAGCATCACATGTTCCAGGACAGATAAATATCAGGGCAGACCTGTTGTTGAGGGGAGTCCTCAACCAGTGGACTGGAGGCTCCACCCATAGGTGGTTCAGGGAATATGGGACAAATATGTTCAGGCAAGAGTGGATCTATTTGCCTCAGAGGAGAACACGCATTGTTCCCTGTTCTTCTCACTAAAGGGGATGAATGCGCCACTAGAGATGGATGCATTAGCACGTCCCTAAATGGTGTTCCTAAAACTAAATGCATTTCTAGTTCTTGTGGTGCGAAGACGCAACAAAGTGGGAACTTCTGCCAGCAGTTCTAGGAAATATGAAAAGGTTCTTTCTGTTGCGAAAGACAAAATATACGGTTTCTTTCATCAGTGTTGGACATTTTTACCTCCCTTTAAAGATACTAGAAGGCCGCAAAGCCTTCTCTACAATCAAAGTGTACCTGGCAGCCATCTCATCATGTCATATTGCTCATTACATACATCTGATTCACAGTTTCTTGAGCAACAGGCCACAGGCTTTGAGGATATGGTCTGTCACATCGGACACCACCATAACCAACACTGGAGCTCCTCAAGGCTGTGTCTTCTCTCCCTTTCTTTACACACTCTACACTAATGACTGTATTAGTCCTTCATCCATCACAACATACTACAAATACTCAGACGATACTGCAATCCTCACTTTCCTCAACGATCACACTAGCATTGCTGCTTACCACGAAACGATATACACACTGGTGCACAGACAATTTTCTCCATCTCAATGTTGAGAAAGCAAAAGAACTGGTCTTTAATGCACCCAGTCTCAGTCGGATCTCCATTCATGGCAACATGATAGAACAGGTTGAGAAATTCAAATATCTTGGACTCACCCTGGATAACAAGCTCACTTTTGACTATCACATAAAGGACATCCATAAACGCTCCCAACAGCATCTGCATATTCTACGAAAACTAAGTTCCCTTTACATTGCCCCTCATCTTCTGTTACTACTGTACACAAGTATTATCCAGCCCATTCTGTTATACTGCTCCACCAGTTTTTACACCATGCTGTCAGTCACCAACAAAAACAAACTGAATAAAATCACATACATAGCTTCAAAAATAATACACTCCCCTACACCCAACATCTCAGAACTCAATGACAGAGCAATAGCCCGCCTTGCCCGTACAATAATAACAGACCCAGAGCACCCCCTCAACTTCCACTTCACTCTCTTGCCCTCCGCGCGAAGATACAGGACCCTGGAGAAGGGCTCTTTTCAAAGAGAGCTTTGTACCATCTGCAATTTCAATCCTTAATAGGCTACAAAGTCGAACATTCACCTTTTTGTGTTTTTGTTGTTGCTGTTACATGTGTACATGTATGTATGGATGTATGTGTTTTTTTTTTTTTTGACAGTAACGTGTGCTGTATGATAATCTGTGAGAACAAATTCCCCGTTAAGGGACAATAAATTATCTATCTATCTATATGGGATTTAATGGTGAAACAGTAGGAAAGCATCCTATCGTAAGTAGACTTACAAAGGGTGTGCACCATCTGAGACCAATTACCAGACCTATGTTACTGTGAATCCTAAGAAGGGCAAGGCACTGTCAAAACAGCGACTGTCTCATTGTATAGTGGAGGCTATAAAGCTGGTGTATTCAGCAAAGGGTCAGCTATTACCAGCAAACCTAAGGGCCCATTCTACAAGAGGAAGGACCGCGTCTTGGGTGTTATATAAAGGCATCTCTATGGAAAATGTATGTGCAGCAGCTGACTGGGCCTCTCCACATACATTTGTGAGATTTTATAAATTGGATGTTACAAAGTCTGTCTTGGTACAGGCAGTGGTGTAAGCACAATAAAAAAAAAAAAATAAAAACAATAAAGGAGAACAGAAACTCAGAAAACAGAAATATCCCATAGTGAGATGTTGGCGAGTTTAGTGATTGTGTGTGTCTTATTCTCATGTGTTGTGTCTGAAGGGCCCTGCAGGTCCCCGTCACAGATTACTCGTATGAAGACTGTCAGCTAGCCATGGCAGAGGGTCAGATCCGGCTGCCCGTCGACACGTGTCTGCTGGAGTTCGCTAAACTGGTGCGCAGTCTGGGGTGAGTCTCGTTATCATTACAGACATTTATGAGGATAATTAGCCTGCACGCACTTCAGCATGCAGAAGATGAAATAGACGAAAATGGCACTGTGAATCCATTTCAGGTTTCACTAAATTCTTATTTTTCAGTTGTATTTTTATTCATGTATTTATTTGTTTGTTTGTTTGTATATAAAATTAATTTTTAATTTAATGATTTTGTCCAGTGGAAAAATAAGTTTCCATTGCATTCTTTTTTTTTTTTTTGTTATAGTAAAGTTGTTGTAATCTAAAAACATGTCAATTTAGTTTAAATATTGAAACGTGTACAATTTAACATCAATTTATTAAAGAACAATAAAAATTGCATTTTTAGGACACTACAAAATAAGTTTTATTTTTATTAAATTTTTTATTCATCATTTATTTATTTTTAATTGCTTTTTTTTACAATTTATTTGGATTTTATTTAGCATTTTCAGTTACATTTTAGTAATTAAAAGCAAAAGCATGCCTAATTTATTGACATGAAAAAACTTGCAATTTATTTATTTGTTAAAAGTTTTTACAAAAAATACATTTTAGGGCCATATGATCTGACCCTCCTCCCAAATTTGGTTTATTGGTTTACATTATGTTAATGTCTGTTTTAATCTTTCTTCATTTCACTGTAATGGTTTAGTTAAATTTTAGTAATCAGAAAGAATGTCTAGTCACTTGAATTAATAAAACGTTAACCATTTATTTATTTATTTTTTGCAGTAAGGTGAAATGGAATGTTTGTTTTTGTTTTGTTGGTTTTATTTATTTTCCAGAAATTAAATTTTTGTTTTATTTTATTTTTTCTGGTTTTATCATAAAAACAGTAAGAGTTATATTAAGGCATTAATAATTTTTAATAAAAAACTTTTTTTTTTGTCGTCAAAGGGCTGCATATCACAGTCTTGCTGTGAAAATCAAAACATGAAAGAGAAATCACACTATTCATTGAAGTTTTAGTACGGTTATCTGTATTACTGATGAGTACATTCTGCTGCTTCATATTGACAGACACTAGTATATCATATCATGATCTGACTGAGTGTGCAGCGCTGCTTCTGATGCATTCATACAACATTTGCATGACATTCTGGCTTATACAGTAGATTTAGTTTTCTGACTGGATTGTGATTTCTGCATGGCTGTGCTGATGTGAGTGAATGCGTGCTGACTCTGGATGAGGTTTGTACTGAATTACTTGTGTTGGATCTCAGGCTGAAGCGTGTGAACTCAGAGAAGCTCCTGCAGGATTATGGGAAGCGTGCTCGTAAACTGCAGGGTCAGAGACTGAGTCTGGACGATTTCTCCCAGTTCCTCGAGCTCTCCGTGTCAGGCGAGCTCAGACACATGTTTGCTCTCTTTGACGAGGTAAATTAATATCCATCCACACAGTTCTGAGCAGGATTATTAATGGTTTATGATCAGATGTGAATGTGTGATTTGAATCCGATGTCTGTTCCCTCAGTCGTTGCTTGTGCTCAATGCCATGAAATATTTCCCTCTTGTCTCTCTCGGAGCAGAATGAAGACCACTCGATGGACGTCCGGGAGTTTGTGATCGCATTCTCTGTGGTGTGTCGGCCTGCAAAAACACTGGACACCATCAGGCTGGCCTTCCAGGTCAGATGAGTAGAATATGGCAGGTTTTTCTGGAATGACTGAATGACTGCACTTGCGGCGATGATGATGATGATGCTCAGCTCTGAGAGTCTGCTGGTTTCTGTGTTGTCTTCAGATGTTTGAGGCCGATGAGGACGGTGCGATCACCGAGAACGAGCTGATGTGCATCTTGAGGACGGCGCTGGGTGTCGGAGAGCTCAAAGTCAGCCGTCTGTTCAGAGCCATCGATGAAGAGGACTCGGGCAAAATCACCTTCGGTAAGAGATACGTTCATACTCTCAACTGACCTGCCATCTCTGTTCTTCTCCTGGATTTCTGGAGATGCAGTCATTATTTCCGTTTCTCCTGACGTCGTCTAGGATTGTGTAGATGATAAAAAGTTTGCATTTAACACAATGACTTAGGGCTGCACGATTAATTGAAACAATATGGCTTAGTATGATTAATAAATCACTGAGAGTGAATAAAGTAAATCCATGCACTGAATGTTTCAGGGTGAAGCGGTTTATTCTGCTATGATTTGTAACCACGCAGCCTCTTCTGTCTTAGTTCCCACAAGTTGCTTTAACAGAATCATCTGAATCATGTGTCGTGTAAAAATGTGCAGACGCTGTCGTCTTGCTCTGACTCTTGTTTCTCTGCATCTCCCGCTGACAGAGAGCTTCAGGGAGTTTGTGGATCAGCATCCAGACTTCGGCGAGCAGTTCCTCTACTCAGACAACGCAGGCTTCAGCAGCAGCTCCCCGTCCCACGCCGCCAACGGCTTCTGCGTCGACTTCAGCCCCAGAGAGCAGAAGAAACTCGTCTGAGCGCCGCTGCAATGTTTACTTCCTGCTGTCCGTGACATTTGATTGGTTCCTTCATGCTTGCTGGTTTTCTTTTCCCCTCAGCATCACTATTTGAAAAGCAAATTGAAGGGAATTAGTTATTTGTGTTTTGTTTTTGGTCAGAGAAATACTTGAAAGCCAAGTACTTATTTCTTTTCTCTTCGGGGGATTTATTTGTGTGACTGATACTGACCGACTGTGCATGTTTTTGTAGTACGGGATGAAAATGTCTGGTTTCCTGCGCTCTCATTCAGTCCCTCACCCTCCATGTGATTTGTGTTCGGTCTTTCTGAATTGATAAGTGAGTATTTGCATGGGCTCGATGCTTGATGACAGTATTACTCAGTACTTGATCTGATCGTGGAGCGCCAGTGACAGATATCTGATCTCGGTCTCCTCCTGCTGGATGGACGTGAGCGTCAGATTTGAGGTGCAAACACGACTGGATTCGGTGCTGGTCTCAATCAGAATGAGCCAGTTTTATTATATTATTATATCTCCGATTCCTTCGCTCAGGGGAAAGCGGCTAATGGTGTTTGTTTTGGGAGTGTGTGTGTGTTTTCTTTTTCTTATTCTTTTATACAGTCAGTTGCACATTATGAATTATGGATCTCCAATATTCATTTCATGATCTCATTACAATCAGCTGTTTGTTTGTTTGTTTGTTTGTTTTCATTTTGATTTACTTCAGGTACTGAAATAAACTGCTAAAATCTTGCATTAATATGGACCAAATACAGAATAACGACTGTGGTTTAGTTTAATTTGATCAATGTTCTTCATTATAGCCAATAACAGAGCGTTTACCTTTTGATAAACATATTCCTGTATTTTTCACTCATAGAGGCAAGTGAAACATTGACTTCAGGTCCAATCATTTGGCCAACACAAGTGGCTTGTTCTAATATTATAGTGAATTTTTATCTGCATTTCATGTCAAGTAAAGTCTTCCTTCCTTCGTTTGAGCTCCGGTTTCTTCACACGGTCAGAGTCTGAATCCCTAATGAATGATGTTTTGGAGTAAACGGGAAATTGTGCTTAAACAGACACCTTAGTGAATAAATCTACTGCCTGATGTGATTGAAAAAAAAATATTGAATCACTTCATTATTTTATTTTTATTTTTGAACCACACAATAAGGCCGAAGTTAAGCGATGTGCCGTTATTTTCTTAAAGTTTGGTCTTAAATTTGATTTAGCACAAAGATGTGAACTGTTGCCGGATAATCTTGCTAAAGGCTAGCGTTATTCTATTATTAAGATGTGTTTATGGTCGATGAGCTAATGTGAAGATGCAGGTTTGATCAGTTTAGTCTCCACAACATTTCACCAACACCGCAGACTTCTGCGTTTATTACAGTCGGAGATGTTTGATTCACACTTTACTTTTCCAGTGAAATCTGTTAGACCCTGTGGAGAGCAATATTTTATCGATGTCACCACCTTTTGGAAAATAATTTCTATGTATTTTGAATATTCCGAGTGCTGGGCATTTAGTGAATTTTGATATACATAAAAGAGTTTCCTCTCACTGCCATGACAGATTTGTGATCTAAAGTCTTCTTTTCAGATTGATCTGGTGAACTGGTATGACTAGCTTCTGTCTTTCTACACATACTGTGATGTTTTCCCTGCTGATGGCTCTATGTATGTATTTTATTTTATTCCAAAAACTAGAGATTTCACAAAGATTATTGTTGGCCTTGAATTTCAATGTAATAGTTCTGATGAAAAGAGAATGTATTGATAATCCATCACAATCAGCAGTCAGAAGTGGCGATGGTCTGAAACAGGGATCTGGAGCCTGATGTACAGTCTCTGTGCTCATGATGGCTCCGGTCTGCAGCTCGTCTCACTCCATGCTCTCTCTCCCTTTTTCTAAATCTGATGTGTATTTTCTTGTGCTGGCACTTTCGATTTTTAAGCTTTCTTTACATGAATCCTCTGACAAATGTGACGGTTTGCTGGTGTTTATGTGAACGGTTACATGTTACAGTAATTGGTTACTATGTACATGTTACAGTGATCCGTTAGTGTTGCAGTGATGGTTTACTATGTTACAGTTAACTGTTACTGTGTTACTAACTGTTACAGTGATCAGTTGATATGTACCCACACAGATGATGCTGTATTGTGCAGACGGGGATTGTGGGTTTGCTCTGGATCTGATGGGGTTGCAGTTCTTGGACATTAAACTAGTCCAACTTATGTGTATAAAGAAGTGAATCTCATATTTGTGTAACAAACACATTTGCCCCAAATTCATATTAACATAATAAAGCATTTTATTTCTGTGAAGAAAATACTATGTAATGCTCACTTCATTTCATTAGTTTCTCTTTTGTCATTTTGCTTTTCATGTAAATTAATTTTGATTAAGGAATCTTAGACGTTTTTTTTGGTAACACTTAAGGGTTTCCTATGGGTTATTAGAGGGTATAATGCATTATAATTATTCATAATTATTCACCACAGCACATGTGCGCTGATGATCCTCCAGGATTTCCTTATACACCACCTGGAGTTGATGTCCCAAAATGTATTCAGACACCTTCAACATTTCTCACATTATCAGTTTATTTTGCTATAGTTTAGAAAATGGCAATAAAATATGTCAAGAACACAATTACTGTAGATAATACCAATTTAACTAAACCAATTTCCAAGCAATGGTTCATTGTGTTCAGTCTGTGGTGTAAAAAGATCACATTAGCAATTACAGAAAAACACTTTAGCAAAGCAATTTTTTGCCTATAATACGTCACAGATTACTGAATTTTGATATCCTGAATCATTTTTGGTTTGACTGTATATAATTCTTGGGTAAGATTTCCTAAATATTTTTTTCTCTTGACCATCGATCACAACACATCTCATCTGAGCACTTTTGATGGATGGAATATCGAAAAATTATGGTTTAAACATTTTTGCCTAAATGTAAAAATCTTTTAAAGATATTGCTGAAATGGGTGAATGAAGTCTGAGAGTCAGTGTTCAATGTTTTAATATGATTATTTCAGGAAAAATCATTCTGGCTGTTATTTGTCTCAATTTCTGTGAGAGTTGTTGTGTTCATCTCTGTTTTTCTGAATATTTTTCTCATCTTTTTGAGCTGTATAGCTGTGTTGGGATCTGGGTCATCCCAAGCATGGGCCCCTGGTTGCAAAGTATTCATTGTCAAATTCCAAAATTAGTTTAATTTTAATTCTTAAAAACAACATTATTTTATTTGAAATAAAATTATATTTTAAGCTACCAAGTTATGCCACAATGTGCCAGATGTTATGACATGCCCCACATATGGGGTAAATAAAGAGAGAGAAAAAAAGCACTGTATTTATTAAACAAGCCACATATTTGTACTAAACAAGAGTGAAATTAATATGGAAAAAAATTCTCTGAACCCCATGTGGATTTACACAAACGGAAAAAGTCAAAAATTGTTCTCTCGGTCTCTCTCTCTCTCTCTCTCTCTCTCTCTCTCTCTCTCTCTCTCTCTCTCTCTCTCTCTCTCTCTCTCTCATGTGTCTGTGGATTAATTGATTCATTTGTACAGTGTATAGAATGCTGGACATCATGTTTCTTTAAAGGACTGATGTGATTGAATGATCGGTCATGGATCAGCGTCTCCTGAAGCTCAGCACTGTGTTTTTCTTGCTTTTCTTATAAATGCACGAGTGGATCCTATGAATAGAGAAAGATCACTGAATGACAACAGAGTTTCTCCCACAGCGTCCTTGTTC
This sequence comes from Carassius carassius, assembly GCF_963082965.1. Classification (NCBI taxonomy): domain Eukaryota; kingdom Metazoa; phylum Chordata; class Actinopteri; order Cypriniformes; family Cyprinidae; genus Carassius; species Carassius carassius. The sequence continues at coordinate 781,296 of NC_081769.1, read as the reverse complement.
TCACAGAAGTGTTTTCATCAAATGATGGATGAACTGCTCTTTTAATTGGCTCCAGTCAGGAGTGCAGAGGAGAGCGGCTCTATGGAGGATTGTTTATAAGCAGTGAGTCTTACCATGAGCGTCGCTCTGAGGAATCTCTCATTGTCTGTGAAAGAGAGAGAGAGACGCCTGGACCATGACCACTCAGTCATAGATCATTCTTATAACATTCACTCACTGCATTCTTCTGTCATAGTCCTTTTTTATTTTTATTTTTAACCATTTTTAGTTCACCCAAAAATGAAAATTCGGCTATGTTTTCCCAACATCCCATACGTCATTCCCCCTGAAATGCTTAGTTTACAACTGAGCGCAAGCTAGATTCAAGTGATTATTACATTTTGAATATGGTTATTTTTCTTACAAAAATGCATCGATTTGCTACAGGAGGCCTTTGTTCTCCCCCCGGAGCCGTATGAGAGACTTTATTTTTTTGGATGGGCGCTTTTTATTTAAAATCTTTTGGACTGCAGCAATGCGATGCCCACTGACTGCAATGATAGAGCTTGAAAGATCAAAGACAATTTTTATATAACTCCGACTGGATTTGTCTGAAAGAAGAAAGTCATATAGGACACCTCGGGAGTGAGTAAAACACAGCCTCATTTTCATTTTTGGGTGAACTAACTCTTTAAGACCCGAGCAGCGAGAGACTCGGTTTTGCATTAAATGTGAAATCTGTAGATCCACATCAAACCTTCAATCTGCTTGATCATGTTAGCAGATGGCGTGTGCTGAAAATGAATCTCTGAAAGGTGTTGATTATTGAATTAGCCCTGCCAGCCACTAATGATTACAATATTTGTTCAAAGGCCATGCTGGGATATGAATTACCACACGCCTGTTCCATTTGATAAACACCATTATTTATACATTATCATGCCATTTTGTAAAGGTACTAAAGGGTACTATTAGTATTTTTTATGCTGCATACTTTTTATTATAAATTTAAAATTAACTTTTAAAACTCAGTTTGCACTTGAGTTTTTATGATTTAGTTATTATTATTGTTATTATTATTATTAAAAATTTTCATTTTCATTTATTTTTATTTATTTCAAGTTAGTATTTTTAGTGACATCTGTCCTTTAGGTATTGCGAAAGGGTTGCGAAACACAATTTGTTAATGTTTTGTGTACGGCGTCAGCTGTTGCATATGCTCTGTATTTAATCATCTGGCTTCACCTCCTTTCTGCAGCGATCGTTTAGGTCGTTCTATTGATTTTATGCTACTTTAATAAAAGATTGGTGTTTAGAGATTGCTTGCCACTGGGGAGGGGACCTGCGCAAAGTTCGAGATTCTTTGGGTGAAAGTCCCAAGGTGGTGTTATCAGGCATTCTCATTTATCTTTTTCCACTTTGGATTCAATTTAATTTATTGAAACCCAGTCCGGCCACAATCTGGCAGAGGTGGGTAGAGTACCCAAAAACTGTACTCAAGTAAAAGTAAAAGTACTTCTAGAAATATTTACTCAAGTAAAAGTAAAAGTACTAGTCTTGAATAGTTACTTGAGTAAGAGTAAAAGAGTATCGGATAAAAAATCTACTCAAGTAGTTAGTTACTAGTTACTTTGGGTCATATATACTGAGCCTATTTTTATTTAGATATATAGATAAAATGTATGTAATGTATGTGTGCGTGTATAAATGTATATATTTCATCAGCCTTTACTCCAATTTATGTAATTTATTATAAAACGCTTTCTGTTTATATTAAATGTGAATTTAACATAAAGGGTAAAGTGATATAAAAATTTGCTACTAATCTTTCATTGTTCAGAAAGAGAGCAAATAACATGTACATTATATATGCCTTCATAACAACTAGGTTAGATTATTGTAATGCCTTGTTCTCTGGCCTTCCAGCTAAATCGTTGAGCAAGCTTCAGTATATACAAAATTCTGCCGCTCGTGTGCTCACTTGTAATTCTCCTCGTGAACACATTACACCGGTTCTTTCACAATTACACTGGCTTCCCGTAAATGCGAGAATTGATTTTAAAATTCTTATTTTAACATACAAGGCACTTCATGGGACTGCACCTGAGTATCTTTTTGAACTCATCAGCCCTTATATTCCATCACGCTCTCTTCGCTCTACTAACTCTCTCTCACTTAACCAGCCATCATGCAAGCTAAAGACCATTGGGGAAAGAGCCTTTTCATATAAAGCCCCTAAGCTATGGAATGTACTTCCTCTGCACGTCAGAAATGCACCAACGTTGGGTGATTTTAAAAAGTTGATTAAGTCACATTTATTCAAGACTGTCTTTCTATAATGAATTGTTGTATTGCTTTTGGTGTTTTGTTTTACTTTATTTATTACTTTATTACTGTAGCGCTTTGGGTTTAAGAAAAGCGCATTACAAATAAAAATGTATTATTATTATTAAAGATCATTTTCACTGACAAGTCTAGAGTTCAATCACTCTCAGAAACTCCCATTAAAATCACTGAAACTGTTAACACTGTGAAATCGATATCTTAATTATAGATTCGTTCACACATCTGCACTTGTTTCTGACGAGAGAATTCACCAGAAAGAGGTATTCAGTCAGCGAGCTAGTGAAGGAAGCACCGGCATTTTAGCGATGACTCATCTGAACGCCTCTGATTGGCCATTGCATTCAAAAGCTCAACAGAATCGTCTGTGATTGGTTATAATGCGCAGCGCTGTATAAACGCATCTATCTCTGGCTCAGCTCCACCCAGCGATCTCAGATCTGAATTTAGCAGCTGATGATATGACTTGCTGAACGTACTCGCACCGGTGTGATTGTATTAAAATTAATAAAATCTTAATCCGGCTATTTTTTGTCTTTTGGAAGCTGCATTCAACTTGACTCCCCTCTGTTATAAGCCACACACGTACAACTTAATGTCACAGTGGTATCGTGTACTGTAATCGAATGTAGCCCAAGTTATTATCTTTTAAAAAGTAGACAGCACATGCGGTGTTCATTTAGTAAGGATCTCCATCGCAAGCAAATAATAGCCTTTGCAGATTTGCTTTCTATTCAGTGCAGTTCCATAGCCACATTTTCAACGCTGCTGATGTTAAACGTTACAACTCTGAGTGAACCGCTTCAGACGCTCAGCGCGTGCGGCAGGATACTGAACGAATCATTCAAACTGATTCATGAACCAATTCACTCGTTTGCCAATTGGTTTGATCAAGCCTTTGAGCAGAATTGACTCAAAAGAATGAATCATTAGCGAATGGGCATTGCTCATTGTCCAGAGAAAAGTAGACGTCGCGTTTGGAATAAACTGAAGCATTTATAACATTTATTGCATTAAGATAAAGTAACGAGAGGAGCATCGCCCACAGTAACGAAATAAAAGTACAAATTTTTCCCCAAAAATGTATCAAGTAAGAGTAAAAGTACCCATCTTTAAATATACTCCAAAAAGTATTAGTTACCCCAAAAAATTACTAAAGTAAATGTAACGAAGTAAATGTAACTCGTTACTACCCACCTCTGCAATCTGGCATAGTTGACAGGATTCTGCTCTTTGTCTGGCCGCTTTGTGGAGACTGTGGTATTGTTTTTTTTTTTTTTTTTTTTTCATGTAGGAACAAGACAGCTGTGTATGTTCAATTGTGTTTCTCTTTATTTTTTTGTTAAAAGGTATTTAACTTGTTTCTTATTATTTGAAGTAAGGATGGAGAATGAATTGCAGGAGTTGTGGGATCTGGTGACTCAATTAAGAGCCTATAACAAAAGGCTGTGACTGGAACATCAGTCGGTAAGTTCCCTGCTGCAGCAGTGGCTGTACCAGCATTGGACAGTACTAGTGCCGCCCAAGTGGATAGGTTTGTTTTTGTGCCTAGGGACAAGAAATGCCCAAAATTGTGGAACATCTGGTATAGGTATCAATGAATGGTTCGATTAGCGTGGGCTTGTATGCGGGCCCATTGCTTTTCACTGGCTGCCATGCTTTCTTTCTCTATGATCATTTAGAAGGGGAAGCTCATGAAGAAATTAGGCATTGCCCCGGGCCTCCTTCTATGTCTGAATCCACAGCTGGGCGAGGGCAGATTTGTTTCGCACGGCAGTCGGAAAACTAGTACCCACTGGACTGCAGAGCCACAGTTCAGGTGGGGAGTTTAATGGCTCTACGTTGCATCCCAATTCCGCACTTACATTGATTGCATCATGCCCCCAACTTACCGCCTCTTTTGCTGGAGTTTCAATCCCCTGCTTGATAGACACTGGGTCGATGGTTTCAACAATTACAGAAAGTTGTTTCCGTAAGCATTTTAAACAAGGGGTTAAAACATGTCAGTGGTTACAGCTTCGAGCTGCTAATGGGCTTGAGATACCATATATCGGATACGTAGAGATTGATCTCGGGCTCTGTGGTAAGTTAGTGCTGAAGTGCAGGGTGCATTATTTAGTCTACCTTCCGTGTCAGAAGTTCCAAGAATGATGGTTCAGGCTCTTCAGCATTGTTGTCAGGTTAGTGCTCAGCCTATTCAGGACCGTGCTGGTAAGGATCGAGTATGCGGTCGCCGTGCATGTTGTATACCCAGTGGAACAATTAAATTTGTAGCTGCAACATGTTCAAGGCAATTTGCCGACACTAATGTGTTTTTTGTTTGCAGTTCCTGCATTGATTTGTGTGACTAATGGTACTATTTATGTACCAGTAGTGAATGTAGGCACCTTGGATGTTGTGTTGTACCGACATAACACCTTGGGCATTTTGAACACTGTTTTTGTGGTTAGTTTGCCCACAGAGGTAGTAGATGTAAAGTCTGCTACAGTCACTGTTAGCTCTGAGCCGCCCCTGAGGCTCTAGTTGTCCTGGTCTCCGCTGTCTTTCAGGGCTGTAGAGGTCCTTTCTAGGTGCTGATCCACCATCTGGTCTAGATACATACTGGATCCGGGTGACTGCAGTGACCTTCTGATCTGGATACAGACTGGAACTGGTGGCTACAGTGATCTCGGAATAAGAGAGAAAAAGACTAATATTAGCGTAGATGCCATTCTTCTAATGATGTAGCAAGGACATCAGGTGTTATGGGAAGTGTTCCCGGTTCCAGTTTACCTAATTAATGCAGCCTAAAAATCCTTTAAAGGATTTAGATATTAGAATCTTGGGGGGTTAGACTCATTTAAAATAATGTAATCATCAGGTTTTAGCCAGGTTTCTGTCAAACAGAGCACATGTCACCGGGGCGGACTAGGATGACCAGCCACCCCTGACTTAGACACCACCGTGGGGAGCCGACACCACAGGTCCGCAACAGATGGACAACGCAGACAAGAGGTAATTTCAAAGGAATAATCTTTATTGAACACAGTATATCAATGAGCACAAGCGTGGTAGACTTCAGTGTCCTCTAGGTCTTCTTCAGCTATGGATAGGTGCTGATCGTACATCGCAGTTTCGCCCTGACGGCGACTTCACCAATGGGGCGGCTCACTTCAGGACTCGGGCAGCGAGTATACAGGTAAGGATGCTTCTCCATCAAAGATACTTGTGTCGATACACAGTAGTGAGACAGTGGTTTAAAAGCTTACTTCACCAGCAATGCTGCATTCTTCAGGACTCCGACGGTGAGTAGACAGGTCAGGATTCTTCGCAGTACAGAATACTTTCTTCAGGGCACATTAGAGAAAGAGGGATTTAAAAGCTTGCTTCCTCAGCAATGCTGCATACTTCCAGACTCAGACGGTAAGTTAGAAGGCAAGGATTTCCCCACAGCAATATGTTCCTTCCTAGGGCTTGCAAACAGAGAGAGTGGTTTAAGAGGAGATTTCAGCGAGGCAGTTTAGTACTCGGAGCTCTGACAGCCCAAGAGGGGATAACACAAGAAGATACCTCACCAGCAGTACTGCATCCTTCGGGACTCCGACGGTGAGTAGACAGGTAAGGATCCTTCGGAGTACAGAATACTTTCGTCGGGGCACATTAGAGAAAGGATAATTTAAAAGCTTACTTCCTCAGCGATGCTGCGTACTTCCAGACTCAGTCGGTGAGTAGGGAGGTAAGAAGTCTTCTCAGTACAGGATACTGGTGTCGGTGCACGTGAGTGGGACAGTGGCTTAAAAGCTTACTTCACCAGCAATGCTACATGCTTCCAAGACTCAGACGGTGAGTAGACAGGTAAGAAGTTATAACCTCTGTCCACTTTAGTAGCATGCAGCTATATATATCTGAATAATAGGAGGGGCCCACCAACTAAGAACGTATTACTGCAAAATCTTAGTATGTTCCCCAGTGTATAACCACAAACAATAAAGATAGGAATTAACTTTTTATACCTTTATATCAATTTAGGAAACAGAGGAAATAAACAAAACCAATGCATTTATAAGAAAATGAATTGAAATTAAACCAGTTCAACAAATGAAAGCAGTATCCACACAGAAAGTCTGTAAAGAAAGACTTAATCAATAGAAAAATAATGGCAAATGAAAATCAATGGTAAAAGAATGTCAAATAAAATAAAACTATCTAATCAGTTCAATTTTTAGGATGATGTCTAAGTCCAAAAAAAACCTTCAAGTGCTCTTTCAGTAATCCAAGGAAATCCACCAAAAAAAAAAAACTAGACAGCCCACAGTCACATTCTTGTATTTAGGATACTTGATAATCCACAAGGTAATGCAGTGAGGTCAATCCATTGATTAGAAACCACTTGATGTCCATTTCAGTTGAGCCTTAGAAACTCATATTGATTCAACAATTCTCAAAATATAAAGTAACATATAAAGAGTCCATCTACAAAAAGAAAAAAATATCTATCATATATTATATAAATCAAATGAAAAAAATTGCACAACATTTGGCGAAACAAAACTTACATGATTGAACTGGAAACAAAGTTTCTCAATCAGGACTCCAATGAGTTTTGCAGGAGGTGCTTGGATAAAACCACGCTTCCCTCTTCCAAACAAACTGACTACTTCTATACTACTACCCTTTTAAATACAAGAGGTTCTAACACTCATGCGCCCCCTAGTGGTGAGTATGAAAAAATACCAAAGTAACAGATAATACTGTTACAAAGTCTTCTCAGTACAGAATACTTTCGTCGGGGCACATTAGAGAAAGAGTGATTTAAAAGCTTACTTCACCAGCGATGCTGCATGCTTCCATACTCAGACGGTCAGCAGGGAGGTAAGAAGTCTTCTCAGTACAAGATACTTGTGTCAGTGCACCTAAATGAGACAGTGGTTTAAAAGCTTACTTCACCAGCGATGCTGCATACTTCCAGGACTCAAACGGTGAGTAAGAAGGCAAGGATTTTCCCCACAACAATATGTTCCTTCCTAGAGCTCACAAACAGAGTGGTTTAAAAGGAGATTTCTGCACGGCAGTATAGTGCTCAGAGCTCAGACAGTCCAAGAGAGGATAACACAAGTAGATACCTCACCAGCTCAGCTGTATCACTCTGGGATTCTAATGGAGAGCAGGTATCATAACTTTTCACAAATGTGTAAGCAAGGGTTGGGACCACTTCTCAGCAAAAGCACACCACACTCGTGTTCACCACAAATCCACAGCAATGAATCAATGTGTAACAATAAGGCAAAAGCACTGCAATTCACTCACAGTAGGGCTGATCAGAGGCCTCAATCCATTTGTTACACTCCCGTGGGAGATATTCTATCCTCAATTCCTCTTCAGCACACTCTGAAACACATAGCTTCCCAAACAGTTAGATTTACATCCACTGTATCCTCTTCAAGTTTTTCGAATATTTGTAAGATTGAATCAATTCACTTATCTTTCTCTCTCCCTTCCCAGCACAGATCCAATCGATAAATCAGTCCAGCAGACTTCAATGGGCGGCCTTCACCCCAACGAAGCTTCACCACAGCCAAGTACACTCCTAATGCAGACAACTTCAATAGGGAACCTTTTCCCCGGAGACTTCAACTGGAAACCTTCACAACTTCCCCGAGCAAGCTTGTGCCCAAAACTGCTAAAAAAAAAACCCAATGCCAAAACTTCTCTGAATAGCCCTTTTATCTTTGGCTTGTAAAGCAGGAAGTCTGTGTGAACGCAGCTCCTCTCTCTCTCGCACCTGCAGTGCATTAGCGCTAATCAGGCCGGACGATGTTTCTGCCACACCCGGAACCGGAGTGGGATGTGTCGCACACATATCGATCCCTCGGGATACTCGTGACTCATCAAGAGGGTTCCGCTCGCTGAGCGTTTTTGTTACCCGTGACACAAATCTAGATTATGATCAGTGATCATATTATTTACAAAAAGATATTTGATATTTGACCTGATATTCAATAAGCCAAGCTTTATCATTTGTTTGTCCATATTGCCTCTGTTTATTATTTGTTGAGCCTCAATTAAATTATTACTCTTAAATTGTTTTTTTGTATTTTCTACTTCGGGGAACAGACACAGTCTCTATCGTGTGATATCTATGTGAAAGAGCCTTTATGTTCTGAGAATTAACTGACTTTTGTGACATGAGACTGCCTTCTGCACCCCATTTGGGCTATTTGAGTATAATCATTTGGGCTCTGCAATGCCCCCAGCACATTTCAACAGCTGATGCAACGGTTGTTTGGTGATCAGCAGAGTAAATCTCTGCTGCTGTACCTTGACGATATTGTGGTGTTTTCTTCATCTGTAGAGCAGCATTGAATACGACTGGAGGCTGTATTGAGTAGGTTAGAGCATGAAGGGTTGAAGTCTTCAGGAAAAAGTTGAGGTATCTAGGGCATGTGACTTCATCGTAGGGAGTGTCAACAGACCCAAGTAAGATCGAGGCGGTGTCTCAGTTGCATTTTCCAGAAACGCCAAGTGAACTACGTTTCTTTCTGGGTTTCGCAAGCTATTACCGCCAGTTTGAAGAGGGTTTCGCAAGACTGACAGCCCCCATAGGTTGGTGGCCAAGTTTGCAGCCTCAAAATCCAGGAAGCAAGCTTCTCCGAGTTTTGTGGCTGCATGGGCGGAGCAATGTCAACAGAGTTTTGAAGGGTTAAAAGGTAAGCTTACATCCTCGCCAGTGCTTGCCTATGCAAACTTCTCTCTGCCTCATAGTACTGAGACTGCTCTCCTTACAAATGACCTGCTCTTATCATCTGATCGTGGTTGTATCTCTCTATTAGTTTTATTGGATCTTAGTGCTACGTTTGACACAATTGACCACAACATTTTTTTGCATAGACTTGAACACTTTGTTGGCATTACTGTAAGTGCATTAGCATGGTTTAAATCGTACACATATGACCGCCATCAGTTCATAGCAGTGAATGAAGATGTATCATATCGATCACAAGTGCAGTATGGAGTACCCCAAGGCTCAGTACTAGGGCCACTACTCTTCACGCTTTATATGTTACCCTTGGGAGATATCATCAGGAAACATGGTGTTAGCTTTCACTGTTATGCTGATGATACTCAGCTCTATATTTCTTTGTGGCCCGGTGAAACACACCAATTTGAAAAACTAATGGGATGCATAGTCGATATAAAAAACTGGATGACGAGTAATTTCTTACTGATAAATTCTGAAAAAAACAGAGGTGTTAATTATAGGACCTAAAAACTCTGCATGTAATAACTTAGAACACTGTCTAAGACTTGATGGCTGCTCTGTCAATTCTTTGTCATCAGTTAGGAACCTAGGTGTGCCATCTCAAAAATATATCTAAATTACGGCCAATGCTCTCAATGTCAAATGCAGGAATGTTAATCCATGCATTTATTACCTCAAGATTAGATTATTGTAATGCTTTATTGGATGGTTGTTCTGCACGCTTAGTAAACAAACTACAGCTAGTCCAAAATGCAGCAGCAAGACTTCTTACTAGAACCAGGAAGTATGACCATATTAGCCCGGTCCTGTCAACACTGCACTGGCTCCCTATCAAACATCGTATAGATTTTAAAATATTGCTTATTACTTATAAAGCCCTGAATGGTTTAGCACCTCAGTATTTGAATGAGCTCATTTTACGTTATAATCCTCTACGCCCGCTACGTTCTCAAAACTCAGGCAATTTGATAATACCTAGAATATCAAAATCAACTGCAGGATTCCAACTCTGGAATAACCTACCTAACATTGTTCGGGAGGCAGACACACTCTTGCAGTTTAAATCTAGACTAAAGACCCATCTCTTTAACCTGGTTTACACATAACATACTAATATGCTTTTAATATCCAAATCCGTTAAAGGATTTTTAGGCTGCATTAATTAGGTAAACCGGAACTAGGAACACTTCCCATACCACCCGATGTACTTGCTACATGATTAAAAGAATGGTATCTACACTAATATTAGTCTGTTTCTCTCTTATTTTGAGGTCACCGTAGCCACATGATCCAGTCTGTATCCAGATCAGAGGGTCACTGCAGTCACCCGGATCCAGTGCGTATCCAGACCAGATGGTGGATCAGCACCTAGAAAGGACCTCTACATCCCTGAAAGACAGCGGAGACCAGGACAACTAGAGTCACTCAGATGACCACCAGGACAAGACCACAAGAAACAGATGATTCTTCTGCTCAATCTGACTTTGCTGCAGCTTGGAATTGAACTACTGGTTCCGTCTGGTCAGAGGAGAATTGGCCCCCCTAACTGAGCCTGGTTTCTCCCAATGTTTTTTTTCTCCATTCTGTCACCGATAGAGTTTCGGTTCCTTGCCGCTGTCGCCTCTGGCTTGCTTAGTTGGGGTCACTTCATCTACAGCGATATCGTTGACTTGATTGCAAATAAATGCACAAACACTATTTAAACTGAACAGAGATGACATCACTGAATTCAATGATGAACTGCCTTTAACTGTCATTTTGCATTATTGACACACCGTTTTCCTAATGAATGTTGTTCAGTTGCTTTGACGCAATGTATTTTGTTTAAAGTGCTATATAAATAAAGGTGACTTGACTTGACATTCATCCTGGAAGTGGACGCCAGTCATGCTGCACTGGAAGCAGTCCTTTCCCAGGAGCAGGGAGGCAGGGTGCAGCCTATCGCATACGCCAGCCGCAGTCTTCGGCCCACTGGTCGGAATATGTCCAATTTTAGCTCCACGAAGTTGGAGTTCTTGGTGCTTCTTTTTGGGAAAGAAGGACAATTCCTAGTCGTGAAGAACGTTGTCTATTCTCTAAGTCAGCTTTAGTCCTGGCCAGGTGGCCAAGGACTCACATCCATTTTTGAGTTTTTGAGTCCCAGCTCATGTAACAGTTGTGCAGTTTGTATGTTGTTGAGGGGTCTCGCAGTACGCCTTACCATCCGGCCGGTAATGGCCAGTGGGAGCGATTCAACCATATGCTGCACAACCTTTTGCGCACCCTCCCAGTTTCCAGAAAAAGAGATTGGGTGTCTTGTCTCCTGACAGTATTGTTTTGTTACAATACTACTGCCCACCAGACCACTGGTGAATCGCCCCTTTCTTTCTTTCAACTTTTATTTTTACAGGCAAGTCATTAAGAACAGGTTCTTATTTACAATGGCAGCCTGACAAGTGAAATGACCACTTAGGGAGAGGAAAGTAGAGTTAAAATAAATACAGAACATTAGAAATACATACAATTTAGCATTTTCATAAATACATTTTAAAACATCAAACATCATCAATCTATTTACTGTTAAAAAAAATGGGGTTTTCATAGCCCCAATTCTTGATGTTCGGGCAGGAACCCAGACTCCCAGTGGACTTCCTTTTAGGAAGGGTCCAGGATGTGGTACCTGGCACAGTACATGAATGGGTGGTAGAACATCAATCCAGGCTCCAGGTTACATTGGAGGGGGCTCGTGAGCGGATAAAGGTGGCAGCAGAGCGCCGAAAGTCTAATCATGATCATCATGTTCGCGATGATCCGTTGGTTGAAGGTCAGATGGTTTACATCCAGGACTTTGGTAAGCGAAGTCGTAATAAAATTCAAGACTTATGGAATTCTGTGCTGCACCATGTAGTGTAGGCGCCGGGGGAAGGCGGTGCTGTTTATTTGGTTGTGCCCGTGCATGAACCAGATATGGTAAAGCATATTCATTGCTCCTTATTGAAGGCCCAAAAGCAGGGAGTGCTGCCAGGTTTGTGCAGGAGGAAGAGCTTGATGAGGTAGACTAGTTACTGGTGGGTTCCAGAGAGCATAAAGCCCCTGTGGCACCAAGTATCGAAGAGCCAGGTGGTGTGGGGATTACCCTCTGCTGGAGTGGTGGTACTAGAGCACCAGGCTCCTGTTGCCCCATCCTTGGGAACCATGTGGTGTGGAACTCTCCTCTGCTGGTTTGGGGGCACCAATGGGAGGGGCACCTTCAGTGCCTATAGGACTTGACTTAAGAGCACGGCCAGTCCTGGGGTGCTTAACTATTTTATTGCAGAGGAGGATGGGGTTCGACGGTCGAGGTTAACGATGGCTGGCTATCATCCTAATATATATTGGCTCCCTCAGGGGGTGGAACGGTCTGTGTCTGCTACTCCTACAGGTTCTAGTGTGGTATCTGTGTTTTTTAGGCCATGGAATTGAAGCCATGGTTGGGGCAACGACACAAAATCAGCTTGGTGGATTGTGGCATAAAAGGTAAGATGGGCGTGATTTATCGAATTGAATTATTAGGGCAGGTGTTTTGCATCATTGATTGGTGCAGTCTATAAAAGCCATTGGCTGATGTACCTGGGCAGGTGTCATTTCCCAGATGGGGTTGGGCTTTTGCTGTTTCTGCTGAACGTTATTGTGGGTCGGTAAAGGTTTGCTTTATTCTGGTACCCTTACCCTTGCCCGTACCCTTGTTGTTACCAGAGTGGCTGTGTGAACATCTGCTTACTTGTTTGACATCTTGCCATGGCTATTCTGTTTGGCTGATGAATATGACGACATCTGTCCTCCCCCAGGTATGCGTTGATTTTTATATGCTTCTCAGCCATAGAAAGGGCAAAATTTTAGGGGAAGTCGTGGCCTAGTGGTTAGAGGGTTTGACTCCTAACCCTAGGGTTGTGGGTTCAAATCTCTGGCTGGCAATACCACGACTAAGGAGCCCTTGAGCAAGGCACTGAACCCCCAACTGCTCCCCGGGCAGCACTTTGGTTGGGTTAAATGCAGAGCACGAACTTTGAGTATGGGTCACCATACTTGGCTGAATGTCACATCACTTAAATGCAATGTTGCATATAGGCTCTTTATTTAAAATTCTGGCTTCACCTCCTTTCCGCAGCGATCGTTTGGGTGGATAATATCCTCACAGTTCTAGCACTGCTGTCTCGTTTGAGGTCAAACTTCACTGAGTCTGTGTGTGTGTTAGGGCACGGCCGTGTTGTCAGACCCATGCCAACGGATTTTGTCTTAGTTGTGTATAGGTTTTGTTTCATAGAATTTGAGTCTTTTATTTTGTGTTGTAGTTTTCTTTGTGATTTTTCTATTTATTCTATTCATCTTTTTCAAATTAGTTTTTTTTTCTGTATAGGCTATATTCATCCATTCAGTGGATTATGTAGCTTCTTAATTTTGTGAAATCTTGTTTTGATTAAAATTTCTGTTATTTTGAGCTAAAGTGTATGGTTAAAGACTTGTGTAGGTTATGATCTGGGACAACTTGTATTAATTTCTCTCTCTCTCTCTGTGTGTGTGTGTGTGAATTTTTCTTTAGGAGCTGCTGGTCTTCATAGCACTGGGGTTTTATTTTGGTATGTGAATGTGTTTTGTAGTAATTTAGTCCCATGATATTTTGAATGACTGATTGTAAGCTTTTCTGAGAGATGTTTCTTTTCTATTGATTTTATGCTACTTTAATAAAAGATTGGTTTTTGAAGATCGCTTGCCACTGGGCAGAGAACCTGTGCAAAGTTCGAGATTCTTTGGGTGAAAGTCCCAAGGTGGCATAGTCAGGCATTCTTAGTTTTTTCATAACACTTTGGATTCAATTTAGTTTATTGAAACCCAATCCGGCCACACAAGCAGAGAGATGTCATGACAAATGACAAATGACTCGCAACGCAACTGTTTGATTGGTGAGCGCATTTCTTATTCCATTCATTCATATCATATCGTAGCCTAAGGTTTAAATCATTGCCTTTTAAATATATACAAATAATAGAATGTGTATGATCTATTATTATAGGTGATATTACTTTTGCCAAGCTCTGATTTCTGAGAGATGCATGGAGAAGCAACTGCAATGCAGTGTTTGATTTGCTCTTTTCATTCATAAAGTTTATATTCATTCATCACAAACACCAGACAGTCCCAGCCTCAGCCAAATATCCTGGCTGAATTATTTCTTGTACGTTATTCGTTTTTGAAGCCATTATCCGTGCCATTCTGAATAGAGTATTCTGCTTTGGGTACACCCCTAATTATTACTTTACATATTTTACTTTTACATGCAACATAGATAAAGTCATAGAAAGTAACAGCTTTCAAGTAGTCGATTGTTTCTGACAGTGCCAACTAGTGGTTGAAGTAGGCTATCACTCAACTACTCTACTAGTCTATGCAAGCCTAATGGGTAGAGACTCATGTGTATGCGGGATGTGGAAGATTAAAATTATTTTTGGGACTCCAAAAAAATAGAAATATCTAAACATAAAATATCCAAAAACATATAAATGTTTATTTATCTATTGCACAAAAGGAACAAGAACAACTATTATAACATAAAAAAATGATTAACAGGCACAAGAATAGGCATTTTTGATTTTAACACATGTTTGCAGCATGAGCAATGTAGCCAGTTACAGACACATCTGTTGGTTTCTGCCATGCAATGACCAATCAAAGGTATTTAAGAATCTACTCACTGCTCAAGATGATTCGTGAGCATGCAATATTCAGCATTGCATGGGAACTTTTATTAACACGCAGGTTGTAAACATTGTGAAAGATTCATTGTACATATATTCATTGTGTTATAACAGAGCTTTATGAGATTGCAATGAACTGAGATGTCAGCTTTTTTGTGATAATAAGGGAGCACTGTTTGCTCGCATTCTTGCCATGCCAAACCATGCACGGAGTAGCTTGTGCTTGCTTTTCTGTTCTTTTTTTACAGTGCTTTGTGAATGTTGATGCTGAGCCCAAATAACAAATATTTTAGTTGGAGCGTTTATTTATGTTGTGGAACTTACGAAATGTTACAGAGCTATTTCATTTAAATTCCATTTGATGTGCTGAAAAAGATCTATATAAGCTACTTATATGTGGGCTTTTGCTGGCGAAACTGGGACAAAACATGAATTTTGCAGGTGGGAGTGGGACCAGATAAGATATACAGTATTTATGTGGGAGTGGGCGGGCGTAGGACACAACCTTGAGGGAGTGGGACTGAAAAATCCGTCCTCTGCAGGTCTCCACTACAAATACTCAGGAAGCGATTTACAAATGATGAAAAGTTGTGATTGTGACATAAGAGGATATTTGTGGACATATTATTATTATAATTATTATTTGCAAATCTCTCCTTTTTAAATAAAATTTCTGCCTGCCAGTACAGACAATCAATTTTCTCCTTCAGTTCAAAGATTATCTCCTCGCTGGTCACTGAAGAAGAAGAATGAAGACACCAGCTTACTCACCATAGAAGACCCCTGGCAGCAGAAAGACGTTCCTCTTCAGCGCATTTCCCCTGCAGCCATCCAGCAAACACAAAGAGCAATTTCCTTGCGCCATTATTGTGGCTCATGCAGAGCAACCCTGCATGCTTCAGATGGGCACAGTGAGTGTGTCGACCACACTGAAGCTTTGCTTGCTGAGGCAGACTGCTCTCACTGCAAGAGCATGATTTACATCTTCACCATGCTGTGGAGGAACTCAGGTTAGAAGGGTCGGCATCAGAAGAGCCTGCCCACAGCTGCCTATACAAATGGTCCCTGTTTAATCAACTCTCTATGTTTCTTGCACAGAACAACCTCCTGGACAACAACCAATCTAGCTTCAAAAGTGGCTACTCAACTGAGACCGCAATGCTCCAATGTTACTGAAGCCCTGAGACTGGTAAAAGCAGCTTCACCAACCTTAGTACTCATTTTGCTGAATCTGTTTGCTGCTTTCGACACAGTAAACCACCAGATACTGCTGTCCATCCAATTGATAATGGGCATCTTTGGAACCACACTCCGGTGGTTCAAGTCTTACATCTCAGGTAGGTCATTCAGGTGTTTTGGAATGGGTGAGGTTTCTGAGATCACAACTTCTTGCTATTGGGGTTCCTCAAGGCTCTGTACTTGAACCACTTCTCTTCTCCATTTACATGTCACCTTTAGAATCTTTCACTCAGAAGCATGGCTTTTCCTATCATTGCTATGCTGATGACACTCAACTCTACTTCTCATTCCAAACAGATGATCTGACAATAGCTGCTTTCATTGCAGCCGGTCTGACAGACATTTATGTCTAGATGAAGGATCATCAGCTTCAACTCAACCTTGCTAAGACAGAAATGCTCATGATCTCAGCAAACCCAGCAGTTCATCACAACGTCTATATTCATTTAGGTTCATCAACGATAACTCCTTCCGGGACAGGCTGGAACCTTGGAGTTGTGATTTATGTTTAGTAAAGCTTCACAGACCATATTGCTACAAAAGCCCGGTCTTGCATATTTGCCTTTACAACGTTAGGAAGATTAGCCCCTTCCTAACAGAGCAGACCTACCCTGCTTATTAACAATTCAGAGGCCAGCGGCATTATTCGCATTGGGGGCTCCTCACCCCCTCAAAGTTTTCCAGAGTATGCTCAGCCTCATGTCGGCTGCCTCTTCAGTGATTTCTCTGGGTCTGCTTCACATGTGGCCCCTCCAATTCTGGCTCAGTGACCATGTACCATCCCACACTTGGCGTCTGGGATGCCTTCACTTCAAGGTGACCCACCACTGCATCAGAGCGGTGGCTCCTTGGAAGACCCCTTGCCTGTATCAGATCAGGAGAATAGAGACTACACTCCCAAGTGGTTCAGAAAATATGGTCTGTCTATGGAAGTACAGAGGTGGACCTGTTTGCCTCAGAAGACTCTCACTGCCCAATTTATTTATCAAAGGAACCATTGTCTGCATGCCCTCCCTCAGTTTGCCCTGCTCCCTCAAATCTTCTCTCCCAAGCAAGAGGATTGATTTTGCAGCCCTGACCCGATCTGTGGAGCCTTCATGTTTGGTCCCTCAATGGGAGTCTTGACAGCTCCACATGAGGATAACTAACACCATTTTAGAGGCTAGAGCCCCATCTATGAGATACTTCTATGCCTTCACATGACAGGACAATGAAGCCTCATTGTCTTCCGGTGTTGCTTCTTCTCTGGATTTGATGAGATTTATTGAAATGAAGGAACAGATGAGGAGGTGTCAGAGAGCAGGAGGAGGAGGAGGAGGAGGAGACATGGGAAGGTGCTTGTCCTTCATATTCCATCTGCTGTGGTCAGGGGAAGAGTGTCTGCTTCTACCTGTGTGGGAGAAAGACCGTCCACGCTCCTCATTCACGTCTGCATTTGCAAAGAATGGCCATAATTATTGCACATGCTGACGAGGATCATCAACACATGGAGAAGTAAGAGGCCGTTTGGAGAAGTGCTTTACCCTACATTGAAGGTAAAATTTTATTATGCTTTTACACTGTTTTTATGACATGATTGCTTCTTGGACAGATAGTTCAGATCTCAGAAACTCAACAGGTGCTGCTTTTCTGAGAGTCTGGTTTTGTGCTCTTGTTTGGGCTGCAGTTGAGTTGGTCATAGAAATTAGATTCTATACTAACTAAATGATTCTTGTGGTTTTATTTATTTATTAATTTCAGTATTTGCAGCTTAATTGTGTTAAGACTATGCAGACTATTAAATATTATTTAATATTTTGTAGAATTTATTCTATACACTGGAAAAAAAATGTGGGGAAAAATATATTTTCTCCTAGAAAATGCAAGTAACTATCACAGATAATAAAAAAATGAAAGAAAAAAATGAAAAATTGAATTAAATGACTGGAGATCAGGAGAATAGAGACTACACTCCCAAGTGGTTCAGAAAAAATGGTCTGTCTATGGAAGTACAGAGGTGGACCTGTTTGCCTCAGAAGACTCTCACTGCCCAACTTATTTATCAAAGGAACCCTTGTCTGCATGCCTTCCCTCAGTTTGCCCTGCTCCCTCAAATCTTCTCTCTCAAGCAAGAGGATTGATTTTGCAGCCCTGACCCGATCTGTGGAGCCTTCATGTTTGGTCCCTCAATGGGAGTCTTGACAGCTCCACATGAGGATAACTAACACCATTTTAGAGGCTAGAGCCCCATCTATGAGATACTTCTATGCCTTCACATGGTCTGTGATCTCTGACTGGTGTGCAGTCAAAATTGAGGAACCGTCCTAATGTGGCGTGTCACCCATTCTAATCTTTCTGCGAGTGCAGCTGGATCAGGGACACACCTCTTCCTTTCTCAAAGTATATGTGGCAGCTATAGCAGCAAATCACTCTATTGTGGGTAGCCAGTCAGTCAGCAATAATGACATTGTTGTTAAGTTCCCAAGGGGAGCTTGGAGATTGAATCTGCCTCATCCTCATACTGTACTGATTCTGGAGTTATCCACGGTCCTCGGAGCCCTTCCCTTTGACCCGCTCCAGTCGGCAGACAGCCTCTGTCATTTAAGACCGCCCTCTTATTATTGGCTTTAGCATTAGTCAATCGATTGGGTGATCTGCAAGCACTTTCACTCAGTGCTTCTTGACTTGAGTGGGCTTAATGACTGTAAAGTCATCCTCAAACCAAGACATGGCTAATTGCCCAAGGTACTCTTTACTCATTTCAGTGCACAGGTTATCACCCTTCTGGATCTTCCTAAATCAGAGGATGAGCAGGGTCCTAATGCACTGTGCCTGGTTAGGGATCTTAAAGTTAATGTAGAGTGATCTAGCCACTTTAGGCGATCAGAGCAGCACTCCAGAGGAGCCTGAATCAGAGATATCTGTGTGACAGCTGGCGGTTCATGATTGTCTACCTTCCCTAGGTTTTATAACTTGAAGGTCCTTGCCCTTCAGGCATGGTTCTTGTCCACCTGATCACCCTGATACCCCATATGACTTGAAAAGGTTTTTGTTATGTAGACCCTGAGTGTTCTGGGGCTGGGCTTGCAGAGTGGCTTTTTTTTTTCTCTGCAATTATTTATAGCACAGTGCCATTGGACTCATTCTCCATAAGTGTGTTTATGCAAAGTGAGAGACCATTTTTGAAAGGGAACACTCCAATTACTAACATAACCTTGGTTAACTGAGATAACAGGAACGAGTGTTGCGTAGACTTCCATACTATACAACTGCACACGAGTTGATGACTGTTGCTATCAGTTGAATGATTATGTTGAAACTGCATTCAGTGCTGACTTATATATAAGCAGTTGGCTCTACCTGTTTTGGCGGGCTGAAATGCCATATGTTTGTGCAGCTACACAAACATGAGCAAATTAGGCTTCAGCATTCAGAGTTACAGGATTTTCCCCATAAACATGTGCAACACTCATTCTTATTATCTCAGGGAACCGAGGTTACATTAGTAACCTGGCAGGATACTGTCTCACAGAAACTGATATGTTCTGTAAACGGTGATGAATTCTGGTCTTCTTTACTGAGTCAGACGAAGTTTTTGTTCTCGTCATCAACACAGGTCTTGTTGTTTGGCTGTGGATCTGTGATATGTGTGAAAGGGTAGGATGATAACCTCTGTTTGATCTGGTATTTGCTGCGCTGGAGCCAAACTGCTGTCTCACTTCAACAGATGCAGTCTTCAGATGATTAATGCTCAGCCTCAGGCCAAGATTAACACACTGAAATATCATCACATCGCCACAATCACGCCACATGCTTCCCTAAAACCACACACGTTTAATTTAATCATTGAGCAGTGCTGTGGGCCACTGAGATCTCCTCAGTGTCTCAGTGGTTTCTCCATGAGTGTTAATGGAGAGCAAACTGATCACCTGCTCCTTAGACGTTTCTCTTCTGTAATCTCACATGATATTTAATCAGACAATCTCGGTGTAAACATTTCTCATCAAGTTTATCTTGCTGCTTTCCAATTTTGTGAAAAAAAAGTGAAAAAGAAGGTGAAAAAATAAATAAATAAATAAATAAATAAAAATAACTTTCACTCAGAAATTCCTAGTAATCTTCCCAAACAATTATAGAGAAACAGCAGGTAGCACACTGAAATATGAGATTTGGAAGCAGAAAGACTGAGATGGTATTGTCTTCTAAAATATACTCTAACGATCTAGTTTTTTATTTAATTATTTTTTATTAGTATTATTATTATTATTTTTTTTTTACAGCTCTAGATCCAAAATGAGAACATTATAAGGTGTCTTTAGCAAAGACCAACCACTGATAAATCAAAATGAGATATGTTTGTTTTTGTTTTCTTGTTTTAAGCATGAATCTAACGGTTTTGTTTCACTGTTAAAATGTCGAGTTTATGTTTAAAACAAGAAGATGAAAAAAACATATCTCATTTTAATTTATCAGTGGTTGGTCTTTTCTAAAGACACCTTTACCAACAGGCTGTTTAACAGGCAGGCTGTTTTAAAAAGGGGAAGAAATGAAATTCAGGATAATCTCTGAAAACCAGCCTCATTGTCTTCCGGTGTTGCTTCTTCTCTGGATTTGATGAGATTTATTGAAATGAAGGAACAGATGAGGAGGTGTCAGAGAGCAGGAGGAGGAGGAGGAGACATGGGAAGGTGCTTGTCCTTCATATTCCATCTGCTGTGGTCAGGGGAAGAGTGTCTGCTTCTACCTGTGTGGGAGAAAGACCGTCCACGCTCCTCATTCACGTCTGCATTTGCAAAGAATGGCCATAATTATTGCACATGCTGACGAGGATCATCAACACATGGAGAAGTAAGAGGCCGTTTGGAGAAGTGCTTTACCCTACATTGAAGGTAAAATTTTATTATGCTTTTACACTGTTTTTATGACATGATTGCTTCTTGGACAGATAGTTCAGATCTCAGAAACTCAACAGGTGCTGCTTTTCTGAGAGTCGGGTTTTGTGCTCTTGTTTGGGCTGCAGTTGAGTTGGTCATAGAAATTAGATTCTATACTAACTAAATGATTCTTGTGGTTTTATTTATTTAGTTATTTATTCATTTCAGTATTTGCAGCTTAATTGTGTTAAGACTATTCAGACTATTAAATATTATTTAATATTTTGTTGAATTTATTCTATACACTGGAAAAAAATGTGGGGGAAAATATATTTTCTCCTAGAAAATGCAAGTAACTATCACAGATCATAAAAAAATGAAAGAAAAAAATGAAAAAATGAATTAAATGTGAAATTTGTGAAGTAGAAAGACTCAAATAGTGTGTTATCTGTACTACAATAATCTTTATTTTATTTGGAACTTAAAAATGTTTTACTCTGTATATCAGTTAAATCAACCACACTTTGGTCTTTATTTAGCAATAAAACATCAATATTTTTTTTAAACTGAGAGATAATTGGAGTATGTTTTCCAAGAAAATACCATTTCACTCTTTTTACTTCCAAAATTCATGTTCATTTGTGAAATTTGACAAACAATTTTTGATTAAAAGCAGTTTCCTCACTATATTTTTTCAGTGTATGAACATTATTTGTAAACAGTAAAACTTGAAGGAGATATATTTTAAAATGACTTTCAATATTAGAAGAATTGATTTGGTGATTAGTAAAATCTTTTCATTTGAGTAAAACAGTTTATTTAAATATCTGTGGCATTTGCTAGAAAGATTTTGGCCATTCTGAGACATTTATAATATGTTTATTACAACATAATAACACTTTTACTACACCATAATGACTATTTCGAAGTGATTCTTCTTGAATGGCTCTATATGTGCTGTATTTGCTTCTGTGGAATAGCTCGGTCTAGTTCAGACTCTTAGTGAGCTCCGTCAGGTCTGGTTCTCTGATCAACATGGCTGATTTGCTCCTCCCTCCGTCTCTCTCCTCCTCGCGTCCATCTCTGCTCTCTTCATCCCGTCAGAGAGGCTTCTGGATCTGAGCCGCTCTCTCTTGTTCTCCACGGCCCGCTGGCGACCCATGCTAAGAGGCAAACTCCCGGTCACACACATGTCCTCGGCCATCGCACCCGTCAAACCCTCCGGCACCGCCGGCCCCAAGGAGGTGGAGTTGATCCTGGTGAAGGAGCAGAATGGGGTGCAGTTCACCTCCTCTGCCCTGGTCAGTCCCAGTGGTCAGACACACCCGTCCGGAGAGGAGCGCGAGACCTGGGGCAAGAAGATCGACTTCCTCCTGTCCGTCATCGGCTTCGCTGTGGACCTCGCCAATGTCTGGAGGTTCCCTTACCTGTGCTACAAAAACGGTGGAGGTGAGAGACAGACAAGTCTGAGATGTGCTTCACAAAGCCATTTGGATGAGATTGATTAAACTTTTGCAAGAATATAGATTTTCTGTGGAAATCTGCCATTTATGGATAAATTAGACCGTTTGAGAAATCAAGAGAGACATTGATTTAAAATGTAAAAGCTTAACGATATAGAGTCTGTAAAACCTTGACGAACCAATAATGGAACTCAATGTACATCACCAGTTTGGACCAGGGTTATTATATTTAACAATAATAATAATAATAATAATAATAATACATTTAAAAAGCTTTAAAAAAAATCACAGATTTGTTATTTAGTTCTCATTTTTAGTTTAAATTGTTATACTAAAATAACTTAAAATGTATAACAACTATATATATACATATAATTGTTATATTATATTGCAAAAAATATATAATAAAAATAATATAATAATTTGATCATTTTTAAGAGTTGTAACAGTTAGGGAAGAACATTGGTCCTCTGTTTAGAGTGAATCTACACAAAGAAGAAGCTCAAACAAAAGCGAGTTTTCATTTTCAGATGATTTCCAGACTTCCACTGGTGTTATTTCAGAGATTTCATCATCATACTCTTTCTCTAACATGTACATCTGAGTATGTTTGTGCTCTATAATGGTGCGGTTGTGTCAGGTGCATTCCTGGTGCCGTACCTCTTCTTCATGGTGATCGCTGGGATGCCGCTCTTCTACATGGAGTTAGCTCTGGGTCAGTACAACCGTGAAGGAGCAGCAGGAGTCTGGAAGATCTGCCCCCTCTTCAAAGGTATGTGACCTTCAGAAAGTTTCCCTTAGAGAGAGCTTTACTATGATTCTCTGGCCTGTGTAAGTCTTATGGTGACAGCGCTGTTATGATCAGATGTTCACTGGCTCTCGAGGCAAAAGGTGTTTGTGTTCCCGAAACAAACTCATCATGGCAAGCGGCAGACAGGTGCTGTTTATCTCCAGCTCAAATCATCTGCAGTCAAATGGAAGACAGAAAAATTGGCTTTTAGTATGAAATTTGCCTGCCAGGCCTCAGTTGTTGGTGTCACTTCACTGGTGTTGCATTATGACACCAGCATACAGAAGATAACGAAGCACAGCGACCTTAAGTTCTTCACTGTTACTCAATAAACAAGACTTTATAGAGGGATATGAGATGCTGTCTGTAAAGAACAGATTATTCTGCAGTTCCTCAGAAAACCAGCTATAGGTCTTAAAGATCACTGAAACCAATGTGCTGGTCTAAAGAGACTGCAATGCCACAGACTTCATTATTCTCCAATTAATCGTGTAGTGTACATTACCAGTTTGGACAAGGGTTATTATAGTTCACTATAAAACTAGTGAAAACTCATTAAAATTGTCACTCCAAAAATGGAAATTCTGACATCATTTATTCACCCTCAAATCATTCCAAAGCTGTATGCGTTTCTGTCTTCTGTCAAAGACAAACGTAGATATTTTGAAGAATGTTGGTAAGCAAACAGCAGCTGGTAGCCATTGATGTCCAAAGTATCTTTTCCCTTATACTGTAAAAGTCAATGGCTAACAGCAACTGTTTGCTTACCTACATTCTTCAAACTTTATATGTTCAACATAAGAAATAAACTCACACAGAAAAAACTTGAGAATAAATAAATAATTAAATTCTTGAATGAACTATCCCTTTGAAATACAATATTATATATATGTGTGTGTGTGTGTGTGTGTGTGTGTGTGTGTGTGCGTGTGTGTGTGTGTGTGTGTGTGTGTGTGTGTGTGTGTGTGTGTGTGTGTGTGTGTGTGTGTGTGTGTGTGCGTGTGTGTGTGTGTGTGTATATCTTAAACTCATTTTATTTCAGCTAAGCAACATTTCTCAGTTCCAACGTGCTGTACTAAAATACAACCAAAAATAACTTCATTACATATAGACATAAAAAAGACAAAAACACAACAAAATTACTAAAGCTGTAACTAAAATTAAAATGGAAACAGAAAAAAAAAAAATATATATCATATATATATTATGGTATATGGTATAGCAGACTGAATATACACAATTAAAAGAGCTTTCTGATGTGGTAGGTTTAAAGAAAACCAATGTGCTGATTTGAAGAAGAGAATTGGGACTTTATCGTTCTCCAAATGATCACAGCTGCTTGTCACAGCTGTTTGGATATATTAGCTGTTCTGGTGTTGGTTTGTTAGAACTGTTGGATTTTAAGTGGAAAATTTGGAAAATCTTCTGAAGGTGATATCAGTCCATCACTGTAAATGCCTTTCAGCTGATACTTTATATCTAAACCTGATGTAGAGCCATGTTTGTGAACACTCTTCTGACAAAGCCTCATCTGTTTCCTAAAGACGCCTGTTTTGCGAGTCTATAACGGCTGTCAAGCATCTCGCGGAGAGAGAGAGAGATGGAGACGGACATTTTAATCACAAGTTCAGCTCTCTGTAGGCCTGCCGCTCGAGGAGAGATTACTGTAATTAGCACTGATCAACATGTTTGCTTCCTCAGGATCGATGGCCTGCGAGGGCCGGGAATCACACACGTGTGCTGCTGATGTATGACGGGAGAATCCTGCTGTTTGCTTTTAGACAAAGAGCTTAGCTAGATGAGCCATGGGGGGTTTATGAAAACTAACTCTGAACACTCAGACTAGCTCTCATTGTGTTTCACTGGTCTTTCTGTCATTTGGATTGATGTGCTGCAGGAACTTCTTCAGGAGTAAAGACTGCAGTAAGCAGTTATAAGAGCTAATGCCTAAAAAAACAAAACAAAAGTATACCAGGAATGGAAATTTAGTCTAAATTAATCTTTTATTCAGCAGCTAGTAGCTAATTTGGGATTATTTACAGTTACTATGTATTTATTAATATAATTTATTGATACAGTTGTTATTGATATGGTTATTGATAATGTATATATGTGAATATAATCAACATTATAATGTTTGCAAAATTTATTATGAAAATTATTATGATTATTTACTTGTTTTTCTGTACAAAGAGTGAAAATTATGTCACTTCCTGAGTGCACTAAAATTATGTTCTAAGGATCCTTTACAAAAGTTTTTGCTAAATAAAAGTTCATGAAACAATAATCATTAGAAAATTAGGTTAACTTTAATGAGTTAAATTAAAGTAAATTAAATTAATAATGATATTTAGATACATTTTGATAAGATAAATGCTAATTTGGTTTGTCTTTTTAAATGTAGAAAAATAAATAAAGCATGCATACATAAATTCATTAATGCATAAACTAATAAATAATTGATCACTGGAGTGCTGTACAGAGAAAATACTATTTCAGTTAGTCTACTTCTGTTACTTGCCTTTTTTATTATTATTTGTGAAATTTACTAGCAATTTCTGAGAGAAAATTGTTAATCGTTAAAGTTTATTCTATACCATTTACTCCTCAGTTTCCGTCATCTGAATTGTTTGTTATTTCTAATGTTACATTTTATGTTATTAAGTTAAATATTAATGTCGTCATCTAATGTCCCTGCTGAAAATATAATCTTAAACCAGGTAAGTGCCGGTTTGCGGCTGTTTTAGCTGGTGGTCTACCATAGGCTGACTGACCAGCATGGTCTGTATGGTGAGACTGACCAAGGAGGACGTGTTTGTTAAAATAGTTAGTTAACCAACACACCATCATTCAGAACATAAGCTGGTGAGCAGCTGATGGTGTTTCCAGCTAGAGTATCTTCATGTTTCTGCTGGTTTTGCTCAGGTGTGGGCTTCACGGTGATCCTGATCTCGCTATATGTGGGCTTCTACTATAACGTGATCATCGCCTGGGCTCTCTTCTACCTGTTCTCCTCCTTCTCCGCGGAGCTGCCCTGGATCCACTGCAACAACACCTGGAACAGTCCCAACTGCTCCGACCTCAATTCCACGCTGCTCAACGACACGTACAAGACCACGCCGGCGCTCGAGTACTTCGAGTACGTACACATGACCTTGAGTTCAATTCAAGTTTATTTGTATAGCACTTCTCACGATACAAATTGTTGCAAAGCAGCTTTACAGAAAATGTACGTTTCTATTTTAAAGTTTCTACATTAAATTTAGTAGTAGCATATCAGTGGTGAGTATGTCAAGTTGATGTCCATATGACAGAAATGTACGGTAAAAGCCATGCAGGTAGTTAATGACCTCTAATCAAACAGATGGTGAACACTATTAACAGCAACGACAATATGTTGCAATCAAACTTATAGCAAAGTTTGGTAGTTTTGTTCTGTTGTCTGAGGGGTAGGGATCATCTCTTCACAGGTGTTCGGTCATCTCAGGTCTTTGTAAGGGTTGGATCCAGACTGAAACTTGTGTAATTCGTAATTAAAGTCTATCCTGTAGCAGAGACAGAGAAACAAATAGAGATAAAATTAGCATAGCTGCTGTTCAAACCAAGCAAAAAATAGATGTTCAACCCAAGCAAAAGACTGAAAATGTGCATTTGATCAGATATAACTGCAGTGTAAGATTATGAGATGTCCTATAGGAATGCTTGGTGAAAGAGACGTGTTTTTAATCAAGATTTAAACAGAGAGAGTGTGTCTGAACCCCAAACATTATCAGGAATGCTATTCTAGAGTTTGGGAGCCAAATGCTAACCTAGGTACTGCCAAAAGTCCAGAGTTTTGCAACCTTTGGGTGCGGAATGTATTGTAGCATGATAGAAGATTAGTTAGGTATGCAGGAACTAGACCATTAAGGGCCTTAAAAGTAAGTAGTAATATTTGGTAACTGATGCGGAATTTAATAGGTAGCCAGTACAGAGACAGTCAAATTGGTAAGAAAGGTCATAACTTTTTTTTTTTCCTATTTAGTAATGAAAAGATTTGTATTGTTTTATTTGTATTGGAAAAGTAATGCTGATGTCATAAATGTGGACTGTTTGTGTGTATTTTGCTCTTCATGTTCTCCCATTGACCTAGTTTTCCCTTGTGTGTGACATGCCCATATTTGGTTATTTTCCTATTCCTGTTCCGATTGTGTTTGATTTATCTCAGGTGTGTCTCATTAATTCCCTCGTTTAGTTCAGTATTTAATGTGTGTCCTGCCCTTTCTTTTCATGTCCAGTGCTGAACGTCTTCCTGTCCATGTATGGTGCTACGTGTGTGTTTCTGCCTGCCCTGTCTTACCCTTCCGAGGATTAATAAAGACTGTTATTCATATATTTTCCATAGTCTCCACGTTCCTTCGTTCATCACAGTAGCAAACCCTGAAAGAACACTGGAACTACCTACAGTATTACTGCATGTTCCCCATCCGTTTTGTTTTTCTATGTTTTGCCCAGTGTTTTTTGTTTCCATTGTTCCACATGGATTCCCATCGCCCACCCTGAATACCTTCTCCTCTTGCTGGAGCAGGGGGAGCGATCGCTCAAGGGCCATATCAAACTGTTCCTGGTCCTCATGAGTCTCACCAGCTACCTGGACAATGTGCTCTGTCTCTTCACAATGCCAGTTTGAACACCGTGTGCAGAGCTCCATCATCTGATGATAGTCCTCAAGTGAATTTCACCACCTTTGTGGAATGGAAACTGGTGAAAAATGGATCTCCATTCCCCGTCTGTTCCCAGGAGAATCTCGCCAGTTAATTTTGGGTCTGGGACTGTACAAGCCCTGAAAAACCTGAAGGCTCACAAATGCCCACCTACCCGCCCGCTCCGGCCTCCTCCACCGCTGTTGTCTGGCAGCCTCTCTGCTTGCTCTCAGCCCACAATCAGTACAGTGGGAGCTACATGGATCTGCCATCCTTCATCGTCACTATGGCTGGAGAATTCCTGGCCTCTCCGCCTCCAGCTTCTGAGTCCTGGACTCCACCTTGGCCCATCGACCCAGTTGCTCCACCATGGCACTTAGCTCCATTCTCTCCACCATGGCTCGTCTGTCCACTGGTTCCGCCCGGCTCCCGCATCCCGACCATCCGTCGCCTTGGGACTCCACTCATCTGGTTTCGCCCCCTTTCCCTTCATCCCTCTGGTCCCTCTGGTTAGGGAAAGTCGTGGCCTAATGGTTAGAGAGCCGGACTCCCAATCGAAAGGTTGTGAGTTCGAGTCCCGGGCCGGCAGGAATTGTGGGTGGGGGGAGTGCATGTACAGTTCTCTCTCCACCTTCAATACCACGACTTAGGTGCCCTTGAGCAAGGCATCGAACCCCCAACTGCTCCCCGGGCGCCGCAGCATAAATGGCTGCCCACTGCTCCGGGTGTGTGCTCACAGTGTGTGTGTGTGTGTTCACTGCTCTGTGTGTGTGCATTTCGGATGGGTTAAATGCAGAGCACAAATTCTGAGTATGGGTCACCATACTTGGCTGAATGTCACTTCACTCACTCACTTCTGTCAGGCTCCTCCATCCCTTCGGCTCCATCTGGGTCCTCTGTCAGTCCGGCTCCACCGGTGCTCTCCGGATCCCTGCCTCCGCCTCAAGCCTGAGCCATCTGCTCCACCTTGGAACTACTGATCCTCCCCATCGCCCTGGATCATCGGTTCTCCATCTCTGCCTTCCTCCTCCATGGCTCCTCCCTCTGTCGGCTCCACTGTGGGTTGCCGTCATAGCTGTGACCTGGCTCCGGTTTGGCTCCTCCTGCTATCTCCATGGCTTCTCCCTCCATCTGATCTGCACTGGCTCCCCCTGTTTCCTCCTTGGCTCCTCCCTCCATTGTCATCTCCATGGACTCTGTCTGTTGGCCCCCTCCCGGGAGTCTGTCCTCCTCCTGAGCCTCCTCCCAAGTTCACAAGATTCCTGTCACAAGTTATTTATTTAGTTATTTATTTTTTTACGAATCTTTGCAAAGTTGCCTTTCCTAATAACGTGCTGGTCCCAATTTGCATTACTGAACAATTGGGGGGGGGGGGTGCCCAATTTGAAACTTTTTTCGAATGATTTTTTTCTGTTTTTCTATTGTGTGGTCTAAATATGATTATTTAACTGCTTCTGATTGAGACATGTTTGATATTTACAACTACCATTTTTTACGCAAAATGTGATATTCACAGAGTTATTAGGTCATGTTTTCTCCCTTTTTTTTTCCAAACGCGACAAGCACCAGTCCTGCTTTTTTGCAGATTGCAATATATCCGCTCAACCAATCACATCACATCATTCCACGCACTGTAAACGGTAACAACCAATCACAGTGCACCATTCCATGCACCATGAATACACTCCACATCTTAGTTTTACTCATCTACTTTGTACTTTGTGATCAACATACATGGGCTGCACGATAAATTGCATGCGCATCTCGATATTTTAATACACAGAGCCGTAGATCACTGACAAGCTGCACTATATTGCGTTATTTAGATGAATCGCATTCGATTATGAATGTGACATTGCGTAGCTTGTCAGTGTTAGTGTTTTTATTAATGCCATTTAATAAAAGTTTGAGACATGTTTGATATTTACAACTACCATAGCTTAGATTTGGCAGCCACAAACATGCCATGAAAGCAAAATACATTAAACATATTCTTTGTTATAGTGTGTTTTTCACTGTGAAACACCCGGGAGAGCCAGCTGACAATGTTGATTGTTCTCCATTAGTTTTCCTTCTGTAATCACATTTGATCTTGTGTCACTGTGAAATCACCCCTACAGTCTTGTGTGTGGTCTTATGGTGTCGTGGTCTGGTCGAATCATCTAATGTGTGTGTTCAGAGGATAATAAGGCTAAAGATTGGTCAAAACTGTTTTCTTGTTTGTGGTGTCCCATGTTTTTAAAATCGGTTAAGATTTGAAAATTGTCTAGTGTGCAGCCAGCTTAATTACCCCTTGGCAACTGTAAGTTGTCAGGACCACTCTTTCTGAAAAAGATTACTGTAGAGATCCTGAACTTTATATTTGGTGGCAGGTTATCCACAAGCAAAACCCGTCGAGGGTTTGAACCACCACCAAACTATCAAACAAGTTTAGGCAACTGGGCCCCTGGACCCATAAATGTAGAGTATGATCATGGGTTGATGTTGATCTGCAGGCGAGGCGTGCTGCATCTTCATGAGAGCTCCGGCATCGATGACCTGGGTCTGCCGCGCTGGCAGCTCACCTCCTGTCTGGCCGTGGTCATCGTGGTGCTCTACTTCAGCCTGTGGAAGGGAGTCAAGACCTCAGGGAAGGTTTGAGATCTTACATGAACCTCCGGTGGTTTGATGGTCTTCTGCTGTCTCCAGACTGGTGCTTAGGGTGGAAGCGCACAAAGCCCCTCTCAAACAAACCACACTGGCCAGGCCAGAAGACCAGCAAACATCTATCAATAAATGTTTCTGATAGACTAGATGTGCTTTCAAATTTTCACAACACCATCTTCTCCAACCTACTTTACAGCTGTCATGCAGTTCTGTTCTTGGAATATAAGTTAATGTGTAGTTGTTTGGTAGTTTAAGCATCGTATAAATGTGAAGTATTTATGTTGTATGGTGACATTCATGCCGTTTGTGTGTGTGTGTTTGTGTGTGTGTGTGCAGGTGGTGTGGATCACAGCCACTATGCCCTATGTCGTCCTCACTGTCCTGCTGCTGCGCGGCGTCACACTGCCTGGAGCCATCGATGGCATTAAAGCCTACCTGAGCGTGGACTTCCTGCGCCTGTGTGATGCTCAGGTACACACACACACACACACACTCACACACACACACACACACACATTGGTTTTTATGGTTTACGGAGACATTCCACAGGCATAATGGTTTTAAACTGTACAAACCATGTTTTCTATCACCCTACACCCTACTGTATTTTTTTGTCAAACAAATGAAGCCATCTTTCAAAAACACAAAAAAATAAAATCCTGATTCCAAAGTTCTAAACAGTAGTGTATCTCATTTTATATAGACTTTATATAGAAAGATAATAATAGTAATCGTGTTGAAGCCTGTGCAATCTTTTTGGAATAAAACAATATTCAATATCCAATAACTGATATTTGGATCATTTTAGCTTTGAAATGTCCCACAGCTTTTGGGAGGTTTTATCAGAAGCAATACACTTCTGGACTCTCTGTCTCTCTCTCTCTTCTCTTTCACACACACACACACACACACACACACACACACACACACACACACACACACACACACTCCTACCTACTGAGATGTGTAATGCTCTCCTTTAAACGCACATGCAGTATAATTGTATTAAAGAGCAGCAGAAGGTTTATCATTCTTTGAGAGCCTGTGACATTTGTATTATAATTTTGATCGGTCAAGTCTCACAGATTTAGACTTGTGTGTGTGTGTGTGTGTGTGTGTGTGTGTGTGTGTGTGTGTATGTTTATGAATCAATCTCATGTCCTCGTAGCGCAGCGGCAGGTGAAGTTACTATCAGGCTTAAGTAAGTTTTTCCACGATCTGCGATTCTTTCCCGGAGCACCACTTGGCAAAGAGACCTCAAAGCGGCAATTTCAGAATTAGATTAGACACATGTGTGCAGCAGCAATTTGCAAAATTACCCTGTATTCACAAGTGTCTTTCATCTTTCTGCTGAATGAGTTTCCTGCAATTATCTCTAATGATAGCTGTTGTGCGGCCCCTTTGTGCGGGCCGTTTGTGTCGCAGGTCTGGATCGAGGCCGCCACGCAGATCTGCTTTTCTCTGGGAGTGGGGTTTGGTGTGCTAATCGCCTTCTCCAGCTACAACAAATTCAGCAACAACTGCTACAGGTGAGCAGAGAGTTGTGCAGTGCAGAGCAGAGAGAACGCAAACACAGTTTCACAAACT
This sequence comes from Carassius carassius, assembly GCF_963082965.1. Taxonomy (NCBI): domain Eukaryota; kingdom Metazoa; phylum Chordata; class Actinopteri; order Cypriniformes; family Cyprinidae; genus Carassius; species Carassius carassius. The sequence goes on along the minus strand of NC_081769.1, from coordinate 749,264 downwards.
TCACAGCTGAAATAAAATGATGCATGTTTGAAGTGAGTGATTTTGTGTTACAGAGACGCCATCATCACCAGCTCCATCAACTCTCTGACCAGCTTCTTCTCTGGCTTCGTCATATTCTCCTTCTTGGGTTACATGTCACACAAACACAACGTGGCTCTAGATAAAGTCGCCACAGATGGTGAGTAAGTTTCTATTATGTGCCTGTCATTTGACTGAAGACGTGCAGCTCACAATAACATATAATAAACCATTTATTAATATTCATATTATTATGTACTAACACGTTTTAACTTTCAATTAACATTAACTAATGCATTATAAACAAACACGAATTAACAATGATCAGTATTGTTATAGTTTATGATAACATATTAACAAATGTTACTATTTTGTAAAGTGTTGAATGAATTACATAACTTTGGGAAAATGAAGTGTTGTTGTTGCACATTAATTAAAAACCCCTGTACAAGTGTTATACAACATTTAAATAATTGACATTCAAATGTATATATATATATATATATATATATATATATATATATATATATATATATACTATTAGAATTATTTAATTTGAATCATATCAATTTAAAATACTTTCTAAACTATATAAGAAAAACTACATTTTAATAATATGAATTGGCTTTAGAGCTTTAAATGTGCTTGATGTGGTCTGTAAATGTGAAGTCCTGATTGATCTCAGATCAGTCTGTGATTGCTGTTCACCGTGACAGACTCTTATAAACAGCAGCGTCTGGAGGCAAAAGAGCAAAAGTAGAGAGCAAAATCAATAATGTGTGAGAGGCAGAATGTCAGTGGAACAGAAACATGTCGATTTGTCTGATTCTCAGCAAAGTTTCTGTTACTGTTGGACTGATTTGTATTTGCCATCAAAAATGCATGACTAATTTATGTTTTCTTATGATCTTTAAAACCGTTTGATCTGCTGAGTTGTGCCCAAATGCTTGGAATTAATTTTATAGATAAATATCCATTCGAAAGAAAGAAGTCTCTTCTATTCATCAATTGATTAAACATACAGTAGGCCTAAAAACGGAAATGTTAAGAAATATTATTTAAATTATTTATATTTAAAATATTTTCTGTGTGAATCTGTGTTAAAGTGTAATGTATTCCTGTGATGCTCCGCTGTATTTTCAGCATCATTCCTCCAGTCTTCAGTGTCACATGATCTTCAGAAATCAGAATAATATGATGATTTACTGCTCAAGAAACATTTCTGATTATCATCAATGTTGAACACAGTTGTGCTGCACAATATTTTTGTGGAAACTGTGATATATGGATAGAAAGTTCAGAAGATCAGCATTTATTAGAAATAGAAATCACATTTTAAATGTCTTTACTCACTAATGATCAAATTTTATGTGTCCTTGATAAATAAAAGTATACATTTCTTAACACACACACAACTTTCTAACCCTAATGGTTTGAAAAATAGCATAAATTGTCTGCATATGTACATATTTGCAAAAAAAAAAAAAAATAATAAAAAAAAAAAAAATAATAATAATAATAAAATATATGTATATGTATAAATATATATGTGTTTATTTCACCACCTGATGGAGTTTGTAATTCAACTTGTTTTATTGCATCACTTCACTTTTAAACTAACACGTGGAAAATAGTAGCAATGAAGTAATAATAGATGTTTAGTTGGGTGTTGTGTAAAGGACTAATTGATAAATTAATTAATTGATATGATTGTGATATTCTAATCAACTCTAGATTAATACAGCATCCTCAGAGCCACTCTCTGTGTTTTTTACCGCAGTGTATGTGGAGGTGTTGAGTCTTTGTTGTTTGCGTCTCACCAGGTCCTGGTCTGGTGTTCATTATTTATCCAGAAGCCATTGCTACACTGCCGGGTTCATCAGTGTGGGCTGTGATCTTCTTCATCATGCTGCTGACTCTGGGAATCGACAGCGCTGTGAGTCTCAGCATCTTCTCTGATCTGATCTCGAACACAAAAGTTTGTCAGTACAGTATTAACACTCAAAATACTGTACATTCTAAAACCTTTAGACTACTTTCACATTCTGGGTCAATCTGGACCTGAAGAATTGATACATAAAACAGTCATAACTTCATATTTTCCAACTAAAACCATATCATATCTGATCGGCAACTTCTCAATAATGAGAAAATATAAAAAACAAAATATAAAATGATTGAATTTTATAAGATCATACAAAGAGTTTGGTTCCAAAACACGATATTTTGTTGTTGTTGTTGTTTTTTTTTTTTTTAGGTTTCCGCCAAATTCAGTATGGTTTCTGGTCTGTTTTAAAAAGTAAATTTTTAATTTTACGCAAATTGTGATATTCACAGAGTTATTAGGTCACGTTTTCTCCCTTTTTTTTTTTCCAAATGCGACAATCACCAGTTCTGCTTTTTTGCAGAATGCAATATATCCGCTCAACCAATCACATCACATCATTCCACTCACTGTAAACGGTAACAACCAATCACAGTGCACCATTCCATGCACCATGAATACACTCCGCATCTTAGTTTTACTCATCTACTTTGTACTTTGTGATCAACATACATGGGCTGCACGATAAATTGCATGCGCATCTCGACATTTAATACACAGAGCCGTAGATCACTGACAAGCTGCACTATATTGCGTTATTTAGATGAATCGCATTCGATTATAAATGTGACATTACGTAGCTTGTCAGTGTTAGTGTTTTTATTAATGCCATTTATGTTTTTGTTAATAGAGAATTGGAATCTATGCTTCGCCACTCTGGATTCCACCATGTTTTAGGTCACGCTCAGCTGCACACAGTGTAAACACACACAAATCACCACAGAAAGAGCCCACCATTTACTATTAATATATATATATATATATATATATATATATATATATATTATTCAGTCTTCACTACACAGTGGTACTAACATCGGCTAACTGCTAAAACACTTTGGTTAGACTAGCAAAACCATGGCTATTTTTTAAAGGGGAGAATACATAGCTTGATCTCAAACAGTGGATGGTTTATCATTGTTATATATCGTCATATTGCCCAGTAAAACTACTCAGTGTAAAGAATTAAACCATTATAGAAGTAATAGAGCTTATTAGAAGATGATTTGAAATGATCTGTGTATTGTGGATGCTATGGAAAAAAATATCTTCACTTGAATGAACCAATGTGAAGATTCTTACTATTAGAAATGCCAAACAAAGATGCAAGCAATCAAATAAATGATTGAAACTTAATCTGCACAAGCAGGTGGCTGGGTACCAACGAGCTGCCGCAAGATAATGTTTCCATACCTACATGATTTTCTTCTGTCTGTAGTGTGAGGGCTAATAGTTTAATGCAAACCACCGTATATAATAAATCTACAGAGATCAATTTAATTAAAAGTCAGATTATTAAGACACATCTTATTTGAGTTGTTTACCATACTGAGTTTCAGTTTAACTTTCATACAAGTTCTGTAGTGAATGCATACATTTTATATTATTTTATGTTTATATGATTCAATTTAAGATTATATTAGAATGATTAGCGCTCACTGTATCAACATAGCGTTAATCAAAAGCAGAGGTATTCTATTGCATAACTTACCTTACTTACTTATCTGCAGAAAATAGCTCTGCCTTTCCAGCTTTCTAACACTGAAGAAGAAAGTTTTTCACACCGGCCATGCAAAAGCAATGGCAAATGATGTAAAGTGAGCCATAACCACTTTAACGGACCTTAAGTACAATAATATAAACATTATTAATATCAAACGTCTACATTCACTATATTATCCAGTCTCTGCTGTAGCTACCGTGACCTAAACTTCCAGAATGCATTGCCACTGTGAGGACACATTCCCAATCTCTATACAGCAGATAGCACTACAGTCAACTAAATGATTGCACTTTTGGAAGTTGAATGTAAGGAAAATGTAATTTTGGAATTTCTGTGGTTTAATGTGATGTTGTTCTTGTTCATGATTACATTTTCTTTTGTTGCTGTTATTAATTTATAGCATTAACAAGATGACCCATTGAATTCATTTTAGAAGCGATGACTTATGGATGTATTTTTAGTATTATGATATAATATAATTAGTATTGACCAAGTTCAGAGGCTGTCATATGTGGATCAGCTTACTATATTGTGTATCACAATACTTTCATATTGTTTCAATGGATTTATTGCATTTTGAGAGAAAAAAAAAGTATCATGGATTAATTGCATTTAAAATAAATAAATAAATAAATAAATAAAATAAAAAAGTATATATAATAAATGTTTGAAAATCAAAACCTGGATTTAATTTTTTAATATTATAACCTAAAGATGCTATGTGAAAGTTTGAAACAGAAAATAGTGGTTTCCATCTTGCCACATGTACATACATTTTTACGCAAATTGATCAAAATGGATGCATATATATATATATATATATATATATACATATATATATATATATATATATATATACATATATATATATATATATATATATATATATATATATATATATATATATATGAACGGCACCTGTTGTTGTCAGAATAGCTACATTTTAAGTTTTATGGATTTAACTTATATCTAAATACCGTAATTTCATTAACTGATATAATGTTAATATTCAAAGCTACTGAAGTACTGAAATCTGTTGTGTATCTCTGTAATACACTGATAACCACCAACAGCAGACGTTGTGAGTCACATGATGAACCAAAGCCTATTACAAGGTGCACACAAACACTAAACACCATCATGCTAACCCACATGAAACTGAAATAAATAAATAAAAAAAATATAACCCAGGGAATTCTGGGATGGCCAATTTATGGTTATGCACTGTAAATTATACTTTCTTTTTCACTTCCAAAAACTGTATACTGCTGTAAAATTACATGCAATGTCCAATACAATTTTTTTTATATATACTAGGGGAGCTTAGCATTAATCAATTAACAGGTTTTTAATATAGCGTTGTACAGTCTTTTACCGTTAAAATTACTGTCATTTTTCACAGTGTACATATTTATTTCTAACAAAACAACATCAACACAACATCGATATTACTCTAAAAAGATTTCAAGCAAAATAAAGTCATTTTACTTGCTTTTTAATTTGCTTTTACTTTTTACTACAGTTTTCCATGCTGCAGTGGTTCGTCAATAGATGCCGTATTCATGTTTATCAACAAAATTCAGCCCAAAAGTGTGTGAGACATGGGCAAAAGGCAAAATATATTTGACTAATATAACCAAGTAATCTTTTTTTTTTTTTTTTTTTTTTTTTTTGGAGCCTAATGGTACTCCATACATACGGGGTCCAACATTACTTGAACACAAAATATTGTTCATTTATTCATACAGTCATTCAAATTCTTATATCTCCTAAAAATATTTTAAGTTATTTTGTTCAAAGGGTTGTTCCCTTGCTAATCTTTTTTTATACATTTTTTTATGTACGTATCTTTTCCGGGTCAAAATGGACCCGTGTGGGTTCATGAGTGCTGTAAATGACGACTGCAGGCTCAGTCCCGATGAACGCCAGCGCTGTAACTGCATCTGAACGCTGTTTTTCAGATGGGAGGGATGGAGTCTGTGATCACGGGTCTCATCGACGAATTCAAGTTCCTGCACAAACATCGAGAGCTCTTCACACTCTTCATCGTGGTCTCCACGTTCCTCATCTCTCTCAGCTGTGTCACAAACGTACGTGAGAATGAGTTTTCTGCCTGATTATGAGGAGCGTCTGGTGTGGATTCTTGATCTGGTCTCGTCCCTCGGTCTCTCTGCAGGGTGGCATCTACGTCTTCACGCTGTTGGACCACTTTGCTGCCGGGACATCGATTCTGTTTGGAGTGCTGATTGAGGCCATCGGCATCGCCTGGTTCTACGGTGAGACATGTGCTGCTCCTGCATGTGTGGTGAAGCTGATGTGGCATTAGGGGCTGATGGTCTATCAGACGGCTGTGCTCCGGGGCCGCTGGCGCTCATTAGGACCCCAGAGCTCAGATATCAGCCGAGGAACGCTCTTCACACAAACACCTATCAATCAGACATTTGATTCTAACTGCAGATTCGATCTAGTTTTGATCTAACAAGAAAATGTTTCTTATTTTCATTGTTTAATTTGATGTGTTGAAATAACTCAAACTAAAACTGAAAATAACAATAATAATAACAATAATAGTAATAATAATTATAAAACAAAACTGTATAACCAAAAAGACTAGTAAAAACAACAAAACATATTTACATATTTATTTTAAAAAAAAAATTCTCTGAAAAGTTTTAAAACAAAACAGATGAAAAAGTGATCAGTTTCTCATGCTGCAATGGTTAATCATCAGGTGACATATTCATGTTAATCCAGCCCAAAAGTGTGCCAGACATGGGGTAAAGGCAAAATATATTTGACAAAAGTTTGTGCTGTCAAACAAATAATCGTGATTAATCGCATCCAAAATAAAAGTATGTGTTTAAATAACATATGTGTGTGTACTGTGTATATGTATGATGTATATTCGGTTAGAAATTCTCCTCAGATGTTTCCATGTAATTCAAGCACTGACTTCGTCCTGGAAAAGCCATTTCTTTGCCTTCGGTGATCTGGCATGCGGTCGCAGGGATGTGATCTTTGCAAACAGACCCGAGGCAGCGAGCGATTCCTGAAGACCTGATCTTCAGCGTGACTCAGTGAGCTCAGGACCATCAGAGCGTTTGACCTGTGCGGGTCACAGGCTGCCAAACACACGGCCCCGGGCCCCGCTGGCCTTTCTGGAGGCTGCTTTACCTGCACCTTTGTCCCTGAGCTCTGCTCTCGCTGTCTCCTGCGATCAGACGTCAAGTCTCGATCAAACCCTGCAGCCACAGACTCTCTGAGATCTGCTCTACAGGGCGTTTGCTTCCAAGGATTCTGTCATTTTCATCAAAACTCAAAGTTATATTGTTTTCTGTGGAGCATGGCTTAATGCTGTTACTTTGTCAGTATTGCCATATTCACATGTTAAAATATGCTGTTTGTTCAAGTGCGTTTAAGGAGAAGGGACTTCGGGGGAAGCTGTGATCTTTATTATGTTTACTAGTGGCTTCTACAAATCTACATGCCAGCTGTTATATACCGTGATAAATATTTATACTGGCCACTACAATTCAAAAATTATATATATATAAAAAAAATTCCTATTTATCAAGGATGCATTGCATTTATAAAAAAGTGACAATTATAATGTTGCACAAAGATTTATATTACAAACAGGTTTCTATTCATCTGTGAATCCTGAAAAATAAAATATTCCAGTTTCCACGAAAAAATAAAAAATAAATATATTGAGCAGCACAACTGTGTTCAACATTGATAATAATCAGAAATGTTTCTCGAGCAGTAAATCATCATATTTTCATGATTTCTGAAGATCATGTGACACTGAAGACTGGAGGAATGATGCTGAAAATACAGCGGAGCATCACAGAAATAAATTACACTTTAACATACAGTATATTTAAATTTAAATCCATTATTTTAAATTATAATGATATTTCAAAACATTATGTTTTTACGGTAATGGCAATGGTTGGACGATTGATACATTAGTTGCATGAATCCATTATAACACCTGTTGCTTTTTAAATATTTTAAGTAAGTTAAATGCATCGGCTGATATGTAGAAGATGTCTTCAAACAATGTATAATTCAGACCTGCTATTATGGTTCATCCTAGCAGCCGCAATAACATCTTTGATTTTTGTGATATCGATTCACCAACAACATCAATAGATATCATTCAGAGTTTGGATTCAATGGCATGAACACTGTAATTTCCTTGATGTTCAGGTGTGGATCGCTTCAGTGATGATATCGAGGAGATGATCGGACAGAGACCTGGACTCTACTGGAGACTGTGCTGGAAGTTTGTCAGTCCGTGTTTCCTCCTGGTGCGTTCACTGTCTCTCTGTCCAACACAACACAAGTACAGTATCATCAAACTTCTTCAGACACCACTAACCGTGCCTGCTTTCTCTCCCCTGCACTCAGTTCATGGTAGTTGTGAGTTTTGCGACGTTCAATCCTCCCAAGTACGGCTCGTATTATTTCCCCACGTGGGCGACGATGCTGGGCTGGTGTCTGTCCATCTCCTCCATGATCATGGTGCCGCTCTACGCCTTCTACAAGTTCTGCTCTCTGCCCGGAAGCTTCTGTGACGTGAGGATTTCATATTCATCAATACACCAAACAAAAAAAGTCAAGCCACATTAACTTCTATAGGGCTTTATACAAACGCTGTTGTGAAGCAGCTTAACAGTAATAAAGTGGAATAAGGAATACGTCATTAATTATGATACAAGTTCAGTTCATTTTTAATCAGCTCAGACTCCGATTAATCAATTCAGTTTCAATTTCTTTCTCATCTAATAGCGTCGAATCAATAATACTACTGAACAATAATAATGCATTGCATTGGACTAAAACTTACTGAAAAAGATACATTTTGTACATTTTGGTGATATTTTCCCCCAATCTTTTCCTGGTCAAAATTGATCAGCCTACAAAAAATAAAAATAATTCTTCTCATGCTATATTGTCACCAAATCTCGATTTCAATCTTTTTGTCAACTTGTTTTCTTGCAATAAGCACAGGTTTTGTATTTCCTTTTGGAGCCAATTGATCATTTATCTGAGCTTATGAGTGAAGATAATTTTGCCAGTATTCACTCAAAAACTGAGGTGCATAAGCTCAGATCAATGATAAAGTAACATAATGAGAGATTTACAAGCAATTTTGGTCACACTTTATTTTAAAAATCTAGTTCTCATTATTGACTATGACTTTTGCCTCAACAAACACTTACATTTCTGCTTATTAATAGTCAGTGGGGTATTAGGTATGGGGTTTAAGGCATAAGGGGTCTAACATATAGTCATGCAGAATAATGCATTGAGTAATAATCAGCCACTATGCTACAGTAGTAATTTGCAGTGATCATTTTTCCTTAAAATAAATTAGTTCCGGGTAAATTTTTTGGGACCAGGAAGACCACATTTGTGCACAGCACAAGGGTTAACATTCATCACTGCACAGAGATCATACTGCATGCATGATGGCTTTGGTTATAGAGATGTCCCTGTGTTTGTCTGGTTGTTTCTGTGACTCTGTATGACTGTGCTGCTGGATTATTTCGGTAGAAACTGGCGTACGCCATCACTCCTGAGACTGAACATCACCTGGTGGAGCGTGGAGAGGTGCGGCAGTTCACGGTAAGATCATGGGTGCTTTCATGTGTTCGGATGAACAAGGAAGATTACATAAATTTCATGGGTGAACTTTCAATTATGCTAAACGTGACATTTTACTGCACCGTTATCACAGTCCATCTCCGGCGCAGATATGGTGTGATTGTTCTGGACTCACTAATGTTGAAGTCTTCAGTGATTTCTGCTGGTTGCATATTTTGAGCTTGTGTTGTGAAGAGCGCTGTATGAATATGACTTGTTTCTCACAGCTTCATCACTGGCTGGTGGTTTGAGGTGATGATGAAGATGATGATGATGATGGCGCACGAGGACTCGCTTCACGAGGGAAACGCTGGCAGAAGCGTATTACTAGTTTTTTCTTTCTTGCATAATCGGACATGTGGCTGTTTCGTGACTTGGATCACAGTGTGTCAGTATCAGTTTTACTCTCTCCGTATACGATGACTGTTATGATGCCTGATATTGTCCCCACTGACTGTTCATTATATATCTTTTGTTTGTGGTCAGAGTTCAACTGAGCCTTATTGAAAAATGTGTTTGACGTGTCAAAAACTGTACAAAATACATCTTTAGAAACACTAACGTTTAGAGACGTGTAAATAGTGCTATTGCAACAAAAAAAAAAAAAAAGTAAATAAATTAAATCTATCCTCTCTGTGTCTGAGAAGTGCAAATGCATTTACGACTGAACAAGTTCAGTTGACCACAACAAAACTCTTTCATTTTCATGCTTGCTTTCAGTGTCGATCATATGATGCATAAGAGCAGAAGAGATAACCTCATCCAAGACATTAGGTCACCGGAAGGTCAAAGCGTTGGTCACTGCATGTCTGCAGAACTGCAGGAAATCAGTCTGTAGGAAACAGCATGCAGTGATTATACTGTTTGCAGACTTCTACAGGACATATTTACTCCATGCAGTGGTTAACCTTCCAAACTAATAAAACACAGCAGCTTTTATAGGATTTCTGTCGCACTGAATGTTGTCATCTACAGCTGTATTATGGGACTATCAGACTTTTATTTACATGAAGGTTTATTACAAATATTTAAAGTCTTTAAATTTAATGATTTCAGTGCCTACTGAAATTTGTCAAGTACTGAAATGTCAATAAAAAGTGTTTATGAAAAAAGTGTTTTTTTTTTCTTATGACACTAATACACAATGCATGTTTTTTTTGGTCAATATTTATGGAAGAGAAGAGCTGATTTAAATGGTGTGGTCATATTAAGATATCTCAAAACAAGAGGCAATGATGGGGATAAAACCAGTGTCCAGTTTCTACTCAAACTAATTCAGTTCAGGATATTTTATTCTACTGCATTAACAGTCCATATACAGTCTACACTTCTTTCGTGTGTCGTCATCAAATGTCCAGCACAGTAGAACTCAGCCACGTTCTCATCTCAGGTCCCACGTCGAAGAGGCCGGCCTCCGACGGTGGTTTATACAGTGGACAGGTGGTGATTATGTGCTCAGTTCGCAGGCGGTTTAGCAGAGTCCATTGCCGGCATGGCAGATCCTCTCCTTCAAGAGCGCCTCCAGGGTCATAGATGTAACGGTGGATTCGTGAGGGCCCTGCTGACTCCCACTCCTGCTTCCAGGCTGCCGCGAGCCATACCTCTGTAGAAAGGTCCTCAGGGATGGACCTGAGCAGGTCTTGTGCCGCCTTGTTGTACGGGTGGCGGGACTTCAGTCTATGAGGAGGCAGTGCTGTTGTGGTGGTATTGTGCAGGATTTGCCAGTTGTATCTTTGGGCTTTCCTTGCAAGAGCGAGGGTAGCAGCCTCTCGTCGGAGGCCGGCCGGGGCAATACCCGCAAATGTTGGCAGATGGTAGACAGGGGTAGATTTCAGGCAGCCAGTTATAGTCCGAAGGGCAGTGTTTATGGCAATGTCGACTTTCCTGGCGTGTGGGCTTCTGCACCAGGCTGGGGCACAGTATTCAGCTGTGGAGAAGACGAGAGCTACTGTTGATATTCGAAGCACCTTGGCAGTTGCACCCCAGCTAGTACCAGCGAGACGTCGAATTATTGCGACCCTTGATGACACTTTGGCCGTCACTTCTTCAAGGTGTTGTTTGAATGTTAGAGATCTATCCAGGCGTACGCCAAGGTACCGTGGGGCTTGCTGGAACTGAAGGCGCTTGTTATTAACGAATATGTCCAGTTCCCGTCTGGCCTCACTGTTGTTCAGGTGGTAAGCTGCTGCAACTGTCTTGCCGATGCTGAGCTGTAAACGCCACTCACGCAGGTAGGCTGCCAAGGTGTCCATGTCCTGGTTTAGGCTGGCCTGCATCTGCTCCCATGTTTGTCGTCTCGTCATAATGGCCAGGTCGTCAGCGTAACCATATTTCCGGGATGTTGTTTCCGGTAAGTCGTGGATGTAGATATTGAATAACATCGGTGCGAGGACAGAACCCTGCGGAACACCATTCCTCAGCCTTCTAAGCCTGCTGCATTGACCGTCGCTGGTCTTTAAGGTGAAGCTGCGGTTCGTCACCATCTCAATGATGAACTTCACCATGTGCCGGTCGGGAATGATCTTTAGTAGCTTTACAGTCTACACTGTACTATAAGTTCATATTGTGTGGGTCAGAAATTATAAGCAAATCTTAAATATTTTCAAGAATATCAGAGTAGATGAACAGTGCATGAATGTATCACTACTCGGGCTGTTCTTCATTTATTAACATTTATTAACAGTGCCAATTAGTTCATCATGAAATGATATATGTAAAAAATAAATAAATAAAGAGTGCTGTGAATGTGCTCACACTCAAGTCATCTGAGATCAGGATGAGTTTGTGTCTTCATCAGGTTTGGAGAAATGTAGCACTGCATCAGTGTCTCATCAATGGATGCTCTGCAGTGAATGGGTGCCGTCAGAATGAGAGTCTGATAAAAACATCACAATAATCCACAGCACTCCAGTCCAGCAGTAAACATCTGGAGAAGACAAAAGATTAAAATAATCCAGCATTAAGATTATTTTAACTCAAACACTCTATAATAGAGTCTAAAAGACTATAAAAGAGATTATAAAAGAGTCTATAATCATACTAACACTTCCGGCAGTGAATAAGTGCATCTGCTGTTGTCTCTCAGATCAAAATCCAGACATATATCTGTTTTAACGCTGCTTGATTCCTCTCCTGGTTCAGATCAGACAAGGGCTATTATGAAGCATGTTTGTAACAAAGAGTTGAATTTGTAGCTTTAGCGGAAGTTTGACCCCCCCACTGCCTTTTAGATGCAGCTCATGTTTATAACAGTGATCTTGAGGGTAGACTTGTTTAAAGTTATGCAATCATCTGGTTTTAGCCAGGTTTCTGTCAAACAGAGCACATCTAGTTTACAATCAGTGATCACATCATTTACAGAAAGCATTTTCATAGAAAGCGATCTAATATTCATCTTATGTCTGTTTTTTATTTGTTGAACATCAATGACATTTTTACCCTGTCCTCACATGGAAACTAAACCAGTCCTTTCAGCAATTCACTCCAACACACCTGCATCTGATTACAAAAATGACCACTTAAGCATTCATACAATTAATTCACTTGATATGTTTTTAAGTTTTCACTCAATTTATTATGGTGATATAATCAACAAAACCTCATAATAAAATAAGAAAAAAGAAAAAAAGATAGGACCATTTCCATTATTATTTCCCTTAATATGCTTTTTGTTTATTTCATTTATAATTATTAAACTCATAATCTTTAAAGATGTAAACCATCATAGTCAGCCAATCTTTTATCGCAATGTTATTCTGAAGCAGATATAGTGGTGAGTTCTAAATGGTTTGAACATTTTTTATTTTCTCAATTTGTGGACATTTTTTTCATCTACAAAAAAAGAGAAAAATTTGAAGCATGTGAATGCTGTTCGCTGGTTTAGAACAGATTCATTTGGACACATGCAGGTGCTTTAGTGAATGAGACACATATTTGAGTGTCTCCATACTGTTAAACTACTGTAGAATAAGAACGAGCTGTTAAAGTCACGCACATAAAGTCACAGACAATGAGTCCGTACACTGCCAGTTTCCATTTTTCTGGCTGGCATATTTTCTGGGACGTTTTGGCGGTCAATAAACCATCAGACGGAAATGTTGTATTATTACATAACAAATCATCCAGCACTTAATAAAGGAAAAGCAGAGGCCTCTGTGATCTTTCTGGAGATGCCCGCTGTGTTCCTGAATCCTGCTCGTTGATTATGTGCGAGGGCCTCAATCCGAAGAAGACACACACCTGAGGACAGATGGGCAAATCAGATCGCTTCAGAGCTGTCCGACAGGCAGAGCTTCATATTAGGCAAATAAATGAGCTGATGTAGACGTGCAAATGACACACTAACCCTCATTGATTGAAGCTGATCAGCAGCTGCTGACACTTAGCAGACAAACTGGCATAAATGTGTCCATCTGGAGCACCTCATCACCAGAACATGGCACTTGGTGAGGTCAGGACAGTACGGCTGAAGCAAGAGTTTTCAGAAATATTAGCATTGAGCTTTAGTCAGTGAGGGGCTGACAGTTTGTTTAGGCTGCCTGAAGATAACTTTCATATTTTCAACATCTTTTGAAATGCCACAACTTTTTTTTCAGAACATTGCTCAATATTTAATTTTTTATATATATCACAGATAGTTTCATATATCAAATGCATACCTATGCAAACAATGGTGTGATAAAAGACAGCCAACTGAATTTAATTACATTATAAAATTGATATGATAATTCTGTGCAGTATGTTAAGACATGAATGACCATCTTACTCTGGGAAACATCGAGAGTAATGCTTTCCTTGATCTGTGCAAGATCTGTGAAATAGTCTGAGTTCCATTTAAACAGATTTTCTTCTTCGGTGGTGAATCCGGTGAGCGATATAAAGGTAGATCTGCAGAAGGTTTGTGTTCGAGATGATTGTGAGCTGTGTTGTGTGGCTGGAGAGCAGTCGTGTGCTGACAGTGTCGCTGGGATAGAGTCGTCTCAGCCTCGTGTTGTCAAAGAGCTCCAATTATCAAGCACTTTGAGCTGCACAAGGACACGGTGTAAACGCAGCCATCACTACAGCCAATAAACAACAGCAATTACCCATAATTTCATGTCATGCTGCAACGGTTGAATCGAAAAGCATATTTGCAAAGGACAAAAACAAGTGCAAAGCCCCTGCATCTGTTCCTCTCACTCATAAACACACACAGCTTCACATTAGCCCACATTACTCTTAAATGGCAAACTGACCGCATATCACATTCCTGTTACCTTTTTCCTCTCATTTGATGCTTTTGAATACTCACATTTTAAAAAAAAAATCAGCGTTAAGTATTTGAGCCTGATCTGAACCGTCTGAGCAGCACATTCAGACCAGACTGATTTATGAATCTGTACTCAAAGGCTGTTATTGAACAAATGGAGCCATTCAAAACTGGACTGGACTGAAGACCACATTCAGATGACAAGGTGCTCTTCACATATACAGGTTTCTTTATAGACAGAGGTTGGAAATATGTCATTGGAAATGCAGAACACAAAATAATATATTTCAAAGTATCTTCATTTCAGTTCCACAAGTCTTTGGAAAGACACGAGAGAGAGTAAATGATGACCGAATTATGAATAATGCCTCTACTCTCTAATTATCATCTGCACAAAGTATCCAAAAACACACATTAGTGAACTATTAATCAGTTTAACATGTCTTCAGCTCTGCCATGCTCGAACAAATCAGTTGCCTTACACGGAGTTGCTCTATCCCTCAGTTTGACAGAGTGCGCCACCTTGTGCTCAGTGATGATACTGCGGTGCTTTCTTCACTCAAGTTTTAAGACATTATGTGGACACTGATTCTAAAAATCTGAAACGTGTTATTAAATATTAATTTATGATTGCAGAAAATAAGCCAATATATGAAGCTGTATGTGTTACACCCTGATAAAGGGGGAAAAATAGAAATTAATAAATGAAAAAATCTCGGTTACGTATGTAACCATGGTTCCCTGAATAGGGAACGAGATGCTGCGGTGACGTCACCGGCTATGGGGAACACCCCTCGGTGTGATGAATGTCTGAAGCCCTATACCATCCCGCCAATCCTATTGGCCAAATAGCGCTTGGCACCGCCCTACGCATGCGTACGCATCGTATACCTGGGTGCCGCGCGCCATTTCGCTCAGATTTCATGAACTGAAGAAGAAGAATGCTATCAAGGTACGGCACGGCCCGGACCGCAGCATCTCGTTTCCTATTCAGGGAACCATGGTTACATACGTAACCGAGATGTTCCCTTTCATAGGTCACTTCGATGCTGCGGTGACGTCACCGGCTATGGGAACGCTATACCATAACGCCTGACATACCTGATAGCTGGGATCCAATGAAGCATCTCCTCAAGCGGAGAGAACCCGGGAGCCAGGGGCCATCCACACATCCAGACTGTAAGACTTGATAAAAGTGCTCGGTGAGGACCAACCTGCCGCAGCACAGATATCATCTATAGAAGATCCACTGAGAAAAGCTCGAGAAGAAGCCACTGCTCTCGTGGAATGAGCTTTAACTCCTAAGGGCGAAGCAAGTCTGCGCACCTCATAGGCTAAAGATATTGCCTCCACCAGCCAATGGGACATGCACTGTTTTGTAACCACATGGTCTTTATTCTTATGTCCAAAACAGACAAACAGCTGGTCAGACTCACGCCATGGGGCTGTACGATCCACATAAGTCTTTAAAGCTCTCACAGGGCAAAGACCTAGATCTCCTGACCCCCCCCCCCCCCCCCCCCTCAGCAGGGCGTAAAGCCTCCAGGACCACTTGCTGAAAGCGAAAAGGATTAGATGCGACCTTAGGGACATAATTAGGCCTCGGCCGCAACAACACCTTCACAGAGCCCGGTGCAAATTCCATGCACGAGGGTGAGACAGAGAGAGCCTGTAAATCCCCAACTCTCTTGAGGGAGGATAAAGCCATAAGAAGAAGCGTCTTCAGGACGTCAGGATTTTATCCGGTACGGCTTCCAAGGGCTCAAACGGATGCCCTGATAAACCCTGCAACACAATGGACAAATCCCATGAAAGAACTCGCAAGGGACGGAAAGGCTTCAGCCGTCGAGAAACCAGTGTATGACGGCCCACTGAGGCACCGTTTATATATTCGTGGTAAGCTGAAATGGCTGCCACGTAAACCTTTGGAGTGGCTGGCGTCACTCCATCCAAAAAACGGTCCTGAAAGAACTCCAGTACTGAAGCCACTGGGCAATAAACTGGATCCATATTACGAATTTCACACCAGGTCGTAAACAGTCTCCACTTGAAAGCATATAAGCATCTCGTAGAAGCTGCTCTAGAATTAGTATAGTCAGAGGCCACGCCCACATTTTCCATAGATCTGGCCTCTGGTGCCAAATCCGTCCCTGTGCTTGTGATAATAAATCCTGTTTGAGGGGAATCTCCATGGAGAGCCCGCTAACAGACTGATCAGGTCCGCAAACCACGGCTGTGTGTGCCACAACGGAGCCACCAGCAGCAGCTGTTCTGCTCTGTCCAGCCGTATTCTGGATAATACTGCTGGAATCAAACAAATTGGGGGGAAAGCACCAAAAAAACTGGTCCTGGGCCAACTGTGAGCTAACGCATCCAAGCCCAGGGGTGATGGGGGGCATAGGGAGAACCATAGCGGGCAATGCCTAGTCATGTTCGACGCAAATAAATCCACTCTCGCTTCTCCGAAAATCTGCCATAAGAGATTCACCATTTGGGGATGTAATCTACATTACCCTTGCTCCAGAGTCTGATAGCAAATCCGCTCCGAAGTTCAAACGTCCGGGGACATGAACAGCTCGGATCGACAGAAATTTGTTCTGAGACCAAAGAAGAACATGTCTCGGCAGCCTGCACAGGGGGCGAGAGCGTAATCCTCCCTGATGATTCAGGTATGACACAACCGCTGTTTTGTCTGATCTGAGCAGTACATGACGGCCGATCAGCAGATTCGAGAAATACTGGAGAGCCAGAAAAACTGGCAGTAATTCCAACCTGTTTATGTGCCAACTGCGTTGTGCCGCTGTCCACACTCCTCCGTGTCACCGAAATCGTCTGATGCGGAAGACAACGGGGTGAAAAATTTTGTCTTTTCGTCCACCACTGAAAAGGGGCATGTGAAGTAATCCCAGACGAATTACGGGGAATGCCGCTGCCATTAGACCTTAAGTCTTAAGTCTGACCTTAAATCTCGCTGTCACTGTGCGACCCACTTTTTTGAGAAAAAGCTTTGCTGTCATCGCGCGAGAGTCCAAGTCTATTCCCAGAAAGGTTATCTGTTGAGAGGGGATTAAAACACTTTTCTGGAAATTCGTGTGTAAACCCAGGCTGTTTAAATGATTCAGCACAAGATCCCGATGACAGTGTGCTTGAGTCTGTGATTGCGCTAACACCAGCCAATCGTCTAAGTAGTTCAAAACACAAACGCCCTGGAGCCGCAACGGGGCCAGAGCTGTGTCCATGCATTTTGAGAAAGTACGGGGAGCCAGAGCTAAGCCAAAGGGAAGAACGCGGTACTGATACACTTTGCCCTCTAAAGCGAATCTGAGGAACTTCCTGTATCTCTTGATGATCTGAATATGAAAGTATGCATCCTACAGATCGATCGTGACAAACCAGTCATTTGGTTGAATCTGAGACAAAATAGACTTTACCGTCAATGTTAGAGCATGGGGACTGCAGTGAGATGGTTGGATGTGCATTAGCAGTCCAACAGCACTCTCTACTGAAGGGCACAGTCCCTGGCGAACAGGAAGGAAGCGCATGCGTCAAAGTCGCTGCGTTTCGTTGTGTATAATCCTGAAGCGTATCCACGCAAGATAAACATCGGGCCACGCCGCTAGCGAGAACTCGGCAGCTGTGTGAGCCGTATAAACTGGCCGTCTTTGTCAGCCTCTTGTGCCGCCCCTCAAACTCTGAAGGCTGGATTGTGCAGAGTGTCTGAGGGGGTCCTCAAATGATAGCTCAATCCAATGATGCTCGAGGTGCCTTTGCTGCGAGACAGTCAATGTTAGAGCGTGGGGGTTGAGGACGAGAGGCTTTCTCGTTAAGAACCGCCATAAGTGAAGTAAATTTGACGAAATTAGACACGACTCGACACGCCTTCGATGAGACTTTAGGCCGCGTCCGAGTTCGGCGCGATCCGTTCGGCTAGAGAGTTAGTCAAAAAATGGCATCGCTGTAACAGCAGTCCGCCCTGTCAGCAATAGTGGCGAAACCCGCGGCGTTCGTGACGTGCGCTGATTAAGGCTGTAGCGGCTCACAGGGGGGGGGGGGGTACGCATGCGTAGGGTGGTGCCAAGCGCTATTTGGCCAATAGGATTGGCGGGATGGTATAGGGCTTCAGACATTCGTCACACCGAGGGGTGTTCCCCATAGCCGGTGACGTCACCGCAGCATCGAAGTGACCTATGAAAGGGAACACGGACTCGTGCTGTTGTCTCTGCCTCAGTCTGTATTGGCTGTGACGCACAGCACACATCGCGTCAGCCACAACCTGCAACCTTCGATCTCCCCCTAGTGGACACTCCAAAAGTACACTTAAATCGTATATTGATTTTAACCTGTTTTTTCATCTCTATTTTACAATCGAATCACATTGATTCCATCATTTATGTGATCATTTTGATCTTTAATCTTTATAACATCTACATATGTTTATTAAGCACAGTAGCAGTCTCAAGGGAAGACAGTAGAGGGTAGTGAGCACTAGAGAGGAGTCTATATTCCTCTACAGACCTGTTAGCAAGCATCATTTATCTTTGTGCAGCACTGACTGGAGTCCCAGCTGATCCACTAACTAACTGAATAAAATGAGTTACATTCCCTGTGTTCATGGATCAGAGGAAAGCTGTGGTCAAAAACAAAAGCACCAAAATGAGGCACTTTCCTTACAAGAAACATTAAAACCATATTGTCGATTGCCTCCGGTTGCCGCCAGTTGTTTCTGACTGTCGAGCTAAAAGTGTGTGCACATTGTTTTTCTTTCTGGCCAAGAGCACGAGACATGAAGGATCTTCTGACGAATACAACATCACAAACTAAGGTTTGTTTCTATTGTTTCGGTGCAGTTTGATAACATCATTGCATACTTTCAGCACAGCTATACTGAACTCATCTCCTGCAATGTCATGTCGCTGTACTTGAACTTCAGTTTTCTTAAAGGCTGATGCTCTGACAAAACAAAAATATATATATTTCAGCTGTAAACTGCCGTGTAATGCATGTGTAGGTAAGTTTTAGGAGTAATACAGGTACATTTCCCAGTGAGCCTGGGCTGATATTTCCAGTCTTATCATGACTGAAAGACGTCTGGTGTCCTTTACACCTGTCAGACCTGAACCCACAGTCTCTGGGATGTAAGCTTTGTGTCTAACCACATCCTTAGATGAATCAAAAGTGATTAGATGATTTCTGTGAAATTCTGTGCAGTCCGGATCCAAATTGCACCTAAAATTTACTCCTCTTTAATGTGACTTTCATTTGTATTTACATATGTAAATTTTTTATTTATTTTTTTATTCATTAAACAATTCAATATAGAAATAATAATGAATAAAGAAATAAAATAAAAACTGCATGACGGAACACAAATAAAGTAAGAAATGAAAAAGTATGCTGCTGTATATGGACATTTCAAGGAGAGTACAAATGTTGTAAAAATGAGTTGCACATCAGGGGACAAGGCAAAAGTCCTCTTTAAAATTGCTCACAGGAACCATATGATTAAAGATTTTCAGGCTGAGATCATATTCACATACCACACACTGTCTGGGATCTATTCCACTAATTGCAGAAGGCAACTGCGTTAATTACCTCTTCCCTTATTTATTTTTAATTTTTTTCTCTTGCAAGGTATATTAATGGCCAAAGGTGGTGGTTTTATAAATTTATGCTGATAAACCATGTGCACAACACACATTTGTTCTGCACTTATTGGAATGTAAAGGCTACATAATAGATAGGCCCTAATAATATATACATTTAACTGTAAATAGCCACATACACCCTCAAGAATCAAGCTGTAATAAAACATATAGGGCTTGCATGCTTATTTTTGAAAAGTACTACAAGTAGCCTTTTAAATTTGAAACACTTATAATAAGAATACTCCTGCTGTTGTTTTTCATGAGTTGATTAACACACTGATTTGAGTTTATGGTTTGTTCATTACAAATCTCGTCTCCTCCAGTGCCATTCTCCTCTCTTCCAAAGCCAGATCAGCCTTCTTGAGTTCAATGAGTTGCTTCTGAAAGTTGTTGTCCATCTCATTGTCTAATGTATTTTAGAACATCTAGTTTCTCTTGCTCCAGCTGTCCTGACTACAATCATAGACATGCTCAAATCGCTGAGGTGCTGTGTCTGTAGCCTGAACAGTTGAAGACGGAGACTGTGGCATGGATGGACTGTTGGGAGGACTGGGAGATGGTAGGTGTCTGCCAATAGGAGGTGAGCCTGAGCATGATGGACCAGGTCCTCCATATGGAGGTCAGTACCACCACAGATCCCCTTTGAGGCAGGTGTTCCAACGACTGACTTTTCTTCTTCTGCTGTAAGAAGGGGGACGTCAGCACACCACCTGTTTTATAAATTATTTTCCTCTGCAGTGCCCTTTTTCTTTTAGCAGGGCTTGAATAGTCCTACCATGTCTTAATTACCTTCTTCCCTGATCTTTTAATGCCTCTTGTTGCAGTCAGTTTTGTAGCAATATCGTATTATTTGTATGACTGCCCTTAAACCTTCTAAAAAAATTATATGTTTGTTTTTTTTAGCTCCACCTCCTCTAAAATAACAAAAAAAATTGTTTGTTTTTGTTTCAACCATTTTGTCTCCACCCCTAGGTTTCTAAAATGTGACCAATCACGTAAAGTAGGGACACAAGTCGGTTCTAGGGCATTTTGAGTTGAAAGTGTAGTCCCCAAGCTTTCCAACGATCTGTAACACGTGGATATCTGATAATATTTGGATAAGTTGTGGCCATTTGAAGGTAGGCATTCAAAAAAGCTCAAAAGGGAGAAAATGCGTCTAAAGATTGTGCAGTTCTCACCTGTTCTCACTGCTGGGAGTGACAATAGGGGAGCATTTACATCTCATTTAAATAAGCCATAGCCCCTGTAAAGCTCCATGGTTGCATAGCAACGACAGACGCAACATAAAAAATCGGGACGCATACTATTAATAATAAAGGATGATGTGCATTGTAATGTCAGTAATTTATCTTTTTTTGACTTTTAATGTTTATGGAAACTCACCCCATAAGAAACAGAAAAGTATTCTTGCAGATCTCATTGCCTCCAATGAAATAAGTTGTTCGGGCACACTTTCTCTTTATCAGGGTCTTCTTTGTGGATGTAACCATCTCCGAAGTTTGCACTGTGCATCTGTTTGCCTCTAAATGTCCAATAATTCGCATGTCCTGCCACTCTTATTCTTATCAAATGTATGTTGTACATAATGTCTGGAGAAGCTTCTGGCTACAGGACTGTGTCCCGTGCAGAGAGTTCTCTTTTCTCCTCGTGTAGCATTTACAGTCAAAGTTACGGATTTTCCCCATTTCTCTGTATTTATCACCATCAAATGTTACAATCGATATAGCCTCTGATATCTTACGGTCCAACTCGTCTGACGCCAGTAAAAAACATTCTTCCTCGTCTTCATCTTCGCTCAGTTGTAGATTAGGGATATGGTTCCACTTTATATTAGGTGGCCTTAACTACTATGTACTTATATAAAAAAATAAGTACAATGAACTTATTGTGTTCATATTGTATTGTAAAACACTTTTGCTGCTATTGAGGTGGGATGGGGTAAGGTTAGGGAGAGGGTTGGAGGTATGGGTAAGTTTAAGGGTGGGTTAAGGTGTAAAGTATGGGTCAACAGTGTAATTATAAATGTAATTACAGAAATTAAATACAAATGTAATTACAAGTAGTTTTTTTTTTTAAATATAAGTACAATGTAAAAACATGTATGTACACAATAAGTACGTTGTACTAAATTATTAAATAAAATGTAAGTACATAGTAGTTAAGGCCACTTAATATAAAGTGGGTCCAGGGATATTATTTAGTCTTGTTATGCCGCTTCCATCGTCGCTCAGATCGTCTTCAGAATCATTGAGCGCTTGTTCATAAGCATCCGGCTTGTCAAAGAAGTACTTTAGAACATTTTCGACAAATGCAGAAAGTTACATTTCAGTTACATTTGGGGGACCCCCCAAAAAAGAGGTTCTTCTATGGCAGGGCTTTCAGAATCAGTTTCTGGAGAGAGTTTAGAGCCTGTTTACACTTGGTCATTTCATGCATTTTCTCTGATTAAATATCTATGGCCACACAAATGTGTCTTTGCAAAATGGATATAAATCTGATATTCAGTTCCTGCACTACATTGTTACGACCAGCTCAAGCCATAACACAAAAGAGGGATCAAACGGAAATGTTCATTCAAAAATAAGATTTATTGAGTTAAACATATAACAAACAGTAACAATAATAATAATAATAAACTAAAGTCTAGGGTTAAGGGAAAACCAAATATTGACAACATGTGTAAGCAAAACACAATGAGCCACTCATGAGGAGAGTATCCCCATGGAGTGCCCCCTCTAAACAAGACACAACACTCTTTTATACACAACTGATTATCAATTAGGATGAGGAAGACCAATCAGGAACTCCCACGTCCAGGACCAATGGGATCAGGAGACTCAGGGACGTCACACCTCCCAATCCAAAAGGAGGTTCTCTAAAGAACCGACAAAAGAAAACAGAAATAACAAAAAATAGAACTGATGCAAAATAAGCATTTAATGTGAATATCCAACACTTAATACTCATCTCAATAAATCCCACTCCATTTCGCTCCCGGAATCCTGGGCCCTAGGATATCAGAGAGAGATAAAGGAGAAAGAAAAGAGAGAGAAGAAGAGTACCGGACACTACTAGGACAGTCTACATACGCGAGAGAGCATCCGCAATTATGTTATCCTTGCCACGTATGTGCTTAATCTGTAAGTGGAAAGGTTGAAGAATAAGGCTCCATCTCATTATTCTCTGATTCTTACCGCGCATGCGATCTAAGAAAGTCAACGGATTGTGGTCGGTGTATACTGTAATCAGACCACATACAGAGCTCAAATAGACCTCAAAATGTTGAACGGCTAAAATAAGGGCTAACGCTTCTTTTTCCACTGTAGAGTACACTTGTTGGTGACGATTGAACTTTTTTGAAAAGTAACTGACTGGATGTTCGATTGCGTTAGAATCCTCCTGTAGAAGAACAGCACCAGCACCATAAGCGCTTGCATCAACAGCAAGTAAAAAAGGGTTTTCAAAATTAGGAGTAGCCAACAACGGAGCATTTGCCAATAAGGATTTGGCGTTCTCAAAGGAACACTGACATTGCTCTGACCACTGAAATGGTCTCTTAGGGCTTAACATATCAGTCAGAGGGGCAACTACACTTGCAAAATTATGACAAAACCCCCTGTAGTAACCCACCATCCCAAGGAATCGTCGTAACTCACGACGGGTAGTTGGTTTGGGAAAACTACAGATTGAATTCACTTTAGCGTGAATCGGCTTCACACAACCCCTGCCCACTACCTTTCCTAAATACGTCACAGTAGCCTTTCCGAATTCGCACTTGGCAAGGTTGACAGTCAAGTTGGCTTTAGCTAGACGCACAAAAAGCTCTCTAATTTGATCAAGGTGTTCCGACCAAGAAGAACTGTATAAAACAACATCGTCTAGATAAGCCTCACAACCGGTCATCCCAGACAACACTCGATTTATTAACCGCTGAAATGTAGCAGGAGCGTTTCGAACGCCAAAAGGCATGACTGTGTACTGCAGAAACCTATCAGGTGTTACAAAAGCAGATAGTTCTTTAGGACGGGATGTTAATGGCACTTGCCAATAACCTTTCAGGAGATCGAATTTACTCACAAATTGTGCGGAGCCAACACGGTCAACGCAGTCATCAATTCTTGGTAGAGGGTAACAGTCTGGTTTTGTCAAAGAATTGAGCTTCCTGTAATCCGTGCAAAAACAATATGAACTATCAGGTTTACTCACTAAAATACATGGGGAGCTCCAAGAGCTAAAACTGGGTTCCGCCAAGTTATGATCAAGCAAATAATCCACCTCTCTCTGAAGTAACTTCCTTTTGATAGGGTTGACACGGTATGCATGTTGTTTCACTGGCTGAGCCGTGCCCACATCAATATCATGCTCAACGACAGAAGTTCGAGTCGGAATATCAGAAAAGAGAGAGTGAAACGAGCTTACCACCTCAATTATATCAGCCTTCTCTGACTCAAGTGGTGAGCCAAGTTAACAAGAATCTCAGAATTATTCAACCGGCCTTCTACTTCTCCTCGAGAGGGACCTTTCACCTCTTCTAGATGGTCTTCCGCCTCTATAGATGTTTCCGAAACACTTGTTTCTGCGGTCTCAGTAGCTGTCACAACATCAACAAAAAGAGAAGGAACAGGAGTCACATAAGATTTTAGTAAATTAACATGACACACCTGTATTTTCTTTCGACGATCGGGTGTATTTAATAAATAGTTGTTATTTGGAAAACACTTCGCGATCGTATACGGTCCAGCAAACCTAGCCTGAAAAGGAGTAGTCAACACAGGTAACAATGCCAGCACTTGGTCACCTGCTTGAAATTGTCTGGACTTGACTTTACGATCGAACAACCTCTGCATCTTTCCCTGAGATTTGGCTAACTTCCGTAGAGCAATAGCTCTAGCTTCATACAGTCGGTAACGGAAACTACTTACATAGTCTAAGACATTCTCAGGAGAATCAAAATTCGTCCACTCATCTGCTAAGACAGCAATAGGGCCCCTAACAGTGTGTCCAAACACCAACTCATTAGGGCTAAACCCTATGCTCTCCTGCACCACCTCATGAATGGCGAGCAACATCCATGGTAGACCTTCCTCCCAGTCACAGTCAAGCTCAACGCAATACGACCTCAAAAGTGACTTAAGAGTCTGATGGAACCTCTCCAAACATCCTTGACTCTGCGGGTGATAGGCACTTGAGATATTATGCTTAACTTTAAGTTGTCGCATGACCTTAGAAAAGTTTCGGGACATGAAATTTGAACCCTGGTCAGACTGAATAGTTTCCGGAATGCCAAAAATTGACATGAAGCTTGTTAAAGCTTTTAAAATAGCTTTGGAAGTAATGGATCTCAGAGGATAAGCTGCAGGGTAACGTGTAGTCTGACACATTACGGTAAGTAAATATGCATGTCCAGCCTTAGATCGCGGTAAAGGACCAACGCAATCAATAATCAAGTGTGCAAAAGGTGTTGTAACTGCAGCAATAGGTTGTAAAGGAGCTAATGGAACCTTTTGATTTGGCTTCCCTGTCATTTGACAAGTATGACATGCACGTATATAATTAATCACATCTCGCTTACACCTAGGCCAATAAAATTTTCGTAAGAGTCTATCATAGGTCTTTCGTACCCCCATATGTCCAGTCATGCTCTGATGTGATAGTTTTAAGAGGTCTTGACGGAAATCAAGTGGAAGCACAATTTGGATCCTAGGATCGAGTGAAAAGTCAAAGCTCATAGGTTGTTGTCTATATAGCAAACCATCTTGAAAAAAATAGAAGGGAGATGAAGTCTTATCTTGTTCACGAGCTAAAGAGAACAATTCTCGAAGAGTATCATCTGCCTGCTGTGCTTTGATAAGATCATCTCGAGTCACACTAAAGAGCGGAGATAAAGAACAAGATGTGTTAACAGGGTCATCACAGATAAATGGACATTCTGACAGAAGATTAGACTTATGGTCATCAACAGCATGTGGATCATAGATCACATTTTCCACATCTGTGCACACAGTACTTAATTCTGGCTGAGAGGAATTTTCAGATACGATAAAAGTATCACAGAGAATATTTTCAGTTTCATCTGGCAGATTTTTCTTAGCCATTGCTCGAGTTATGGCACATGCAGGGTATAAATTCGGACAGTCAGAAGA
Organism: Carassius carassius; assembly: GCF_963082965.1. NCBI lineage: Eukaryota > Metazoa > Chordata > Actinopteri > Cypriniformes > Cyprinidae > Carassius > Carassius carassius. The sequence goes on along the minus strand of NC_081769.1, from coordinate 722,947 downwards.
TCCATCTAATTTATCAACAGCAGAAGCTACTATAGGTGGAACCCCAGTGTCTGACTTTTCCCAAACATTTCCCCCGGCTAAATCATTGCCAAGGATGAAAGTGACACCTGAGACAGGAAGCATAGCACGAACTCCAACTATCACCTCACCTGACACAAGTTTAGAATCAAGATATATGCGGTGTAGTGGAACTTCCATAAACGGCATCTCAAGTCCTCTAACCAGTACATGTGTTCCTGTATCAGTACGTTCAGGATGCGTACCTCGTATCTCGTAGGATGCGTACAGGTACAGTCTCATCCGAATTGGGCAAAGCCACGGTCCCTTCGGTGATAAATGGTGCAAAATCAACACTATGTTTAACACTCTCCATCTCAGTGATATCTACTTGTTCAATCTGTTTGTTAACTCGAGCAGGAGTATGATTCACATTTGATGTAGAAATTAAACCAACAGGTTTAACACCTTTCTCTTTCTTTTTGAGAGCAATACAGTCTGAGATTTTATGTCCTGGCTTCTTACAATAAAAACAGACCATCACACCTTTCATACGTGTAACGGAAGTATTATCAGGAAAATTTGACACCGCATTCTGGTGTGAAACCATCTTTTTAGGTTTAACAAAAATGCTCAACTTAGATCTACTTGAATCATTAAAATGATTAACAGCAATTTGATGAGTAAGAACAAATTCATCTGCCATAAGAGCAGCATCTGACATTTTACTGACTTTATGCTCATTGAGATACATAGCAACAGCATTTGGAACACAGTTTTTGAATTCCTCTAAAAGAATCAATTCTCTAAGCTGTTCTTTGGTGGTCACTTTTACTGAAGTACACCAGCGGTCAAACAAATTTTCCTTCTCTCTGGCAAACTCAAGATATGAACAGTTTTCAACCCTAAAATGACTTCTAAATTTCTGGCGATATGCTTCAGGTGCCAGTTCATAAGCATGCAAAATAGCAGTCTTAACGATTTCATAATCACCACTTTGTTCCATAGTCAGCGCTGAATAAAGTTCCTGAGCTCTTCCTACTAAAACACATTGCAACAGTAAGGTCCAAAATTCTTTTGGCCATTTCAAAGACTCAGCAACGCGCTCAAAATGTTGGAAATACTTCTCTACTTCTTTCTCTAAAAACAGTGGCACAAGTCTAATGTTTTTGTAAACATCAAAAACAGGTGCAGTAAACAAGGTTTCAACAGACGATGCGCGACGTGGAGTTTCAACTGTTTGGGCGTGCAATTCTAACTCCAATTTCCTCAACTGAAAATCTCTTTCCTCCCTTTCAGATTGCAACTCCAGTTTACGTAACTCAAGTTTCTGTTGTAACTCTAATTTTCTCATTTCTAAATCACGTTCTTTCAGTGCACAAGCATCACGCTCAGCACGTAGTTTTTCCGCATCAACACTTAACTGTTTCTCTTGCAGAGACATCTCACTAAACTTCACATTTCGATCGGCAGCATCAAGAGGAGAGGTTAAAGACTCTTCAGGATCAATATCTTGAGCTCTTACCTCTAAAATGCCCCGCTCAAAAAGTGCATTTTTCACAACTTTCAACAGTGTTTCTTTAAGCTTCTTATCATTACTCGTTACCTCCACATCAAAGCGCTCGGCAATCTGCAACAACTCATCCTTCGTACATCTTTCCAGTAGAATTTCCGAAGGAAATGAGAAGAAATCCTCAATTACCGACGACATATCTGTTAAAAGATGCAGCAGAGAAACACAATAGCAAAACAAAAACACGAGTGAGACGCCGCGCTAAACTAGAGCATTAGAACTACAAATCCCATCAGCCACTTCGCCCGGAATTGTCACACATACACGCTCTAGCTTCAACCCGCACCTTGGTTATGAGATAAATAAAGACTTACCGAAAGTCATCGCTCAAATTATCCTCATACTCAGCAGGCTTCAAATACGCAGAGATACAGAAAAACAACAAAGTGTTACCTTAAATGAAAAATGAGAGACTCCAGATCCTAACTATAAACAACACTAACTAAACCTAACTAATCTTCAAAGGTGTACCGGACTCGGGGTGGTATTTAAACGCTAAACTCATGGGCAATTGGCGTTTTACACCAAAAGCCTGAAGCGTACCCCCAACAGAGATTTAAAACCTCCGCCCAGAATAACCTTCAAAAATAAGAAAGGCAAAATAACAAAAAAAATAACAAACAGTGTCTCGATGGAAGGATTTTAACCCAGCTGAGAACACTAAATACATGAAGTCTACTCATTCCAAAAAGGTAAACACACTAAGGACATTAATGTATTTACTTACACATGCAGCAATCCCGGACGAGCGCCCAATTTTATGTTACGACCAGCTCAAGCCATAACACAAAAGAGGGATCAAACGGAAATGTTCATTCAAAAATAAGATTTATTGAGTTAAACATATAACAAACAGTAACAATAATAATAATAATAAACAAAAGTCTAGGGTTAAGGGAAAACCAAATATTGAAAACATGTGTAAGCAAAACACAATGAGCCACACATGAGGAGAGTATCCCCATGGAGTGCCCCCTCTAAACAAGACACAACACTCTTTTATACACAACTGATTATCAATTAGGATGAGGAAGACCAATCAGGAACTCCCACGTCCAGGACCAATGGGATCAGGAGACTCAGGGACGTCACAACATGTAAATTTATCAGAGTTCACATCAATGAAAGCAACAGATGATTGCTGCATTTGATTCATTATCAGCAGATTTCAAGATCAAAGATTGCAACAGGAGAGAGGGATAGTTGGCTCCTGCCTGGGGAGTGGAGGAACATGCAGAAGAGAATTCATGATTGGAGGTGGAACACATTTTGTAAGTCACTCAGGATGAGGACATCTGCTCAGTTCAGACACTGTTCGATATATATCACCTCTTCTACATGTGAAAATGCTGTGTGGAGAGATGCACTAATTAACTCAATTTTCAGGGCTGCTTTCCCTTGCCACTAATCTTGCAAATGGTCAAGGCATTAATTAGACTGTTGTTATGCGACACACCAAACAAACATGTTTTTTGTTCCAAGATATAACTAGGTTTGAGCAACAGAGGGGCTGTACTGAACTCCTTGGTGTCCAATTAGAATGAACACAGACTATTGGGTGATGTACACATCCTCATTCAACAGGGGCCATACATGAACGTCTGGATGGAAAGCACTAAAATTGTCATTTCTGATGGTAAATCCTGTAAAATCACAACTAGTGGAAAATACTCAGCATGGCAACTCTAGTAATATCTAAGCTTAAGTAAGATCATCAGTTAATCATCAAAAAAGTGATTAGTACAGTATATTTGACCAGTGATTAGACTATAAGTACTTGTTCTTCTAACAAAATAAATATATAAACCAGCATTTAACAGACTGGTTTACTAGTCTTAGCTAGTCCTCCAAACTGGCCGAGTTAGACTGTTAGCTGGTTTAAAGAGTTTGGGTCTGCTCAGACTGGGACATTAAAAGCTATTTTTTAATTGTTTTATTTATTTAATTTTTTTAATTAAAGCTGCCGTCCTTAAGTTTCTCGCAGGATTACAGGTGCTTCTCAATAAATTATAATGTTGTGGAAAAGTTCATTTATTTCAGTAATTCAACTCAAATCGTGAAACTCGTGTATTAAATAAATTCAGTGCACACAGACTGAAGTAGTCTAAGTATTTGGTTCTTTTAATTGTGATGATTTTGGCTCACATTTAACAAAAACCCACCCAAATATTTGGATACTTAATGTCCACAATCTAAATATTCTCAAAAATTAAAATTTTGAGTTACATTGATTTTATATTTAGTGGCATAAAATGGTCTTTAAAATGACAATAATATCGATTATCACAATTATTTCTGGGGCAATATATCGCACAACAAAAAGTTGATTGTGACAGGCCTAACATTAGTACACATAATTGTTGTAGTACTCAAGTCCAGACAAAACCAGACTGGCACTTAACCTCGTCTCAAGTTCTCTTGCATGATAAACAATAATATAATATAATATAATATAATATAATATAATATAATATAATATAATATAATATAATATAATATAATATAATATAATATAATATGGTCTTGAACCTTGATTTGACATGAACTGGACTGTGAGTGCAGACTTGTCTGGACTCAAGTACTACAGCGCTGGTGCTTTACTACTAGATACTAGTAAAGCTGAACTTTAACACACGTTTAAAGCAGTTTAATGCAACCTTTATTAAAATACAGAAATTAGATCAATCAAAACACGTTAGCCTAGTCTATTTACTGCGCACCTCTGATCTACACGCGCTTTCTCCTGTATTTTCTTATTATTTTCTTAACACACACACACACGTGTGTATATACATGTGTGTGTAAATAAATGTCAAATTTTATAAACCATAAATTGTGTTGAAGTCAATTTTATTTGGTGCTGAATAAATCTATCCTAACAATGGACAGATTAAATCTTATTTAATCTTACATATGGAAGTTGATTTAGAGAGCTCAGATTATTTTTGTTAATTAAACAATAGATAGACAATAGGATATATAGTCTCTATATATAAATGTTCTGTGAATGTTCTGGGAGCCAAAAATTGTTGGGTTAAGGCTAAATGTTAAAGCAGCTTGCCATACACGTCTCTGGAGTTGGTGTAGTGAGGTATCAGAGGGCTTTAAGATTGTAATGTCTCGATAGAAACCGAGAAACACAAGAGTTCCCATGACCATCGCTTTCAGTGCGCTGCGTCTTTCTCTTTATCCTCATGAACGTCCCGCTGGAAAGTTTTATTTGCGCAAAATCCACCGTTTCCAAAAAATCATGTTGATGTGTGAATCAAACGTGTGTCTGTGTGGTTTGCAGCATGAGGATCAGATGGAGATATAACCGCGCTGCGCTCGGACTCTCCACCGCTAGCTTCACCTCTCCTGGCCATGAGTGCGGAGAAGCCAAACTTCCTGTCTCAACCTCAAGTCAAAAATATCTATTTCTATCGCAATGGGGATCCGTATTACGAGCCCAGGCGTTTGGTGATTAACTCGAAGCGGGTTTCGACCTTCGACACGCTTCTGCGGGAGGTGACCGGCGGCGTGAGGGCTCCGTTCGGCGCGGTCCGGCGCATCTACACGCCCAAAGCCGGACACCGGGTCCAGTCCCTGGAGCACCTGCGGAGCGGAGAGCAATACGTGGCTGCTGGACGAGAGAGCTTCAAGAAGATCGAGTAAGACATATATCCATCCATCCATCCATCCATCTATGTATCGTTTACATACATATAGTTGGTTTCCATATTCCATAATGATCAAAGTCACAAAACCTGTGAAATAGCGCAAATTGAAGTTTGGGAATCATGTAGTGATCAAAACATGTGGCACACATTAATACTCTTCTGAATCAGCTCTGACTTTAATCAAACAGCATCATGGGTGCAGTGCTGGGGGAACTTACTTTTAAAACTAATGCATTACAACATTGCTTTACTCCCTAACAAAACTAATTAGAGTTACTTTTCATGGAAATTAATGTGTTGTATTACTTTTGTGTTAATGTTTAAATCTGGTCAGGGCTTGCTTGTTTGTTAAAAATGTAGATAACAAATTTTACAAATCTAAAATAGTTCACCCGAAAATTACAATTTGCTAAAAATGTCCTCATCCACAACAGGCCTTCCAGATAAGTTTGTTTCTTCATCAGATTTGGAGAAATTTAGCATTCAATTACTGTGTCAGGAACCGATGCTCTGCAGTGAATGGGTACCGACACAATCCACAAAAAAAGTTATCCACACAATCTATTAACATCTTGTGTTTGTGTGAATCGAATCCATCATTAATCCATAATCAATAATAGTGCATCCTGCAGTGAAAAAGTGTTCTGGGCTGAATCAGGAGAGAAATCTGCACAGATCAAGTAGCGTTTAAACAGCTCTAAACAAATCTGTGGCTTTATTTTGATGTGAGAGACAACAGGAGATGCGCTTTTTTCACTGGAGGAAGCACTATTATAGATTGTGAACTTGTACTTTAGTTAAAAACATCTTTAATGCTGGATTTGCTTTAGCTTTTGTCTTCTTCAGATGTTAACTGATGGACTGGAGTGCTGTGGATTACTGTGATGTTTTTATCAGCTGTTTGGACTCTCATTCTGACGGCACCCATTCACTGCAGAGCATCCATTGATGAGACACTGATGCAGTGCTACATTTCTACAAACCTGATGAAAACACAACTCAGATGAAAGATCTCCGAAGGCCTGAGAATGATGGCTTTTTCAAAGACATTTTCTTTTCTTTTCTTTTCTTTTTTCTTTTTTGTTGAACTCTTGCTTTAAGCATGAACTTCTAGATCAACCACAAATGGTTTAACAAAATTTAGTGAAACATTTGATTAGAACTGTCACTGTTTTATGGCAACTTCACAAAGATCTTTTTAAATTCTGCACTTTAAAAAAAATAAGTAATTTTGCTTACTTTCTAGTTATTTACAGATAGGAACCAGGAAGAAAAAAATGCTTCAGCCCAATGGAGTGGTAAGAACGAATATTTATTTATGTCTCAAATACAGTATAACTCCTATATAAAACACTGTTAATCACATTAACTAAGAACATCACAAACACTGAGTGTAGCAGTCAATCACTGCACTAGTTTGGAGGTTAATGGAGTCTGTCGGGTGTATATGTTCATCCACATGTCCCTCAGGGCTCTGAACCAGAGCACTGAAGGATGACAGTCGAGCACAGGAGGTTCAGACACTGGCAAACAAAACCAGTGATTTAAGAGCATGTTCTTCTGCACACAAGTTTTATGTTTAAAGGAATCCTGGAGCATTAGTGTGCTAGTTCAGGATATCGCACCTGCTTTAACGCTCAAGAAAGACTACCTGAGCGAGGTGTCATGTTTAGACACACCGTCTGTGTTCTCGTCTGGAAAGAATCACTTGGTTGTTGGCTCATTTGGCAATTAATTATTAACCTGTGAATTATTATCCACCTCCTTGGATGCATATTTATGTCAATGGCTCTGACCCAGAGTGCAAACAAAGCCTGTGGAGACCATCTGAATGTCACTTCATATACTCCCTCAGAACTCAAGACTAGTTAAAAAAGAAAGGAGTAAAAAGAAAGAAAGAAAGAAAACCAAAACAGGGACTTTTTTTTACGACAGTCTTAACATTTTATATACTCTCTTAGGCAAAGAAAGAGCATCGTCATACCTGCTCAGATCCCACTTTATTATTGTGCTGAACTAAAGGGCTGTTGCCATGGTTATTAGTGAAACAATGTCCTAATCATCATTTACGACGAGGGCCACACTTTGTTTCCACTGGCTGCTTATTGTCTCAATTAGAGCGGCAGCTTTGGTTTGGCAGCGTGCCAAAGACTCTTTACACAGGCATCCCGCGGGGTTACCAGTGGACACGGCAGGGGCCAGAGACACTGAAACACTAGATCAGAGCAGCTGTGTGTCTGAACTGAGCAGTGCCCTTGCTTAAACACACTGGTTAATCGTACTCACGTCTGACCCTGAGAGCGACAGAGCTGAGCTCACATTTCATGTCTCAAGGCGTGTTTTCTGCTGACTGGAATGCAGTTTTATATTTATTGATTTGTTGAAAAGTAATGCAATAATTGTAGTTGGAAAAAAAAAAGATGAGCAAAGCTGAACAATTATTTTAATATTTTATTTTAAGCACCATGTGAAACTTGTTAGTATGTCACGAATGCAATGATTCTGAAAATATCGTTTGCAACTAAATGAACATGTATTATAGTTTACATTTATATTAATTGCTATTTGCTGAAATTAGCTTTTTTTATCCAGTTAGATAGGACCATTTGAACTGAGCCATTACTGAAAATTGAGTGTTTACTATTGTCATTTTTCATTATTGACACTATTTTCCTATTGAATACTGTAAAGCTGCTTTGACACAATCTGTATTGTTAAGAGTGTAATGCAAATAAGGTGACTTGACTTGACCAGCTGCTTCCTAGCTTGGTCATCAGTCCCAAGAAGTCCAAGGTCCTCCGTAGCAGCTGCCCCGTGAACCCACTTCTGCAAACCAAGATTCCAAGACTTTGATCCTTCCTGTAGGCACTCAAGAAACAACTCCTAACATTTCTTAAGCTTACTCTCGTGTGCTTCTTCTATCCCCTCTCCCCAGTGTACTCTCAGCTTGATAAGTACTGTACCACCTCCTTGGTAACCTTCAGCCAGGGCACAATATCTTGTCTGAGACTTGGGTTATGTCCTCTGGGAATCTGAGCTGCTTCCTAAGGTCTGCCTGCATCTCCCAGTCATTTGCCTTGGACAATACTCCTTTACTCCTCATTTCTCACATTCCCTTGCACATTTTACCTATCTGGCCTGTTTAGTCATGGCTGCAGACTTAAAGGGGTGGTTGATTGTGATTTCACTTTTTTTTACCTATAGTAAGTGTGTAATTTTGCTGTTTGATATCTGCAAAGTTATAATGCTGAAGGTTCAGTGCAAACAAAAATAATATTATGTCTTTTAAAATTATGGTTAATGTTAATGTCTACAAAAATGGCTCGTAGGGACTATAACGAGTTACTTCCAGGGTTCGTGACATCACAAACTTTACATAATAATTACACAGAAAATTACACAAACCCTGCCCCTGGGAACATGCAACAAAGGTGTTGGGGCAACGTTGTGCTGCTGTGGAGAAAAAAAAGAGATGCTGCCATGCCGTTAAAACTAGGGGTGCAAAAAAAAAAAAAATTATAATAATCTATTGATACATGAATCAGAATTCTGTCTTCTAACTATTCTAATGGATTCACAGGTTTCTAAATCAATGTTCTGAAGCAGTGGTTATTAATCATGTTCATCATGTCCCCTTGCAAGCTATTCACTGGCTTTTCTTGAATGATTGGAATAGTGTCCCATTTGATCTTAAAGTGATCCTGGACATGCCACTTCCTCAGCACCAAACTTTTCAAAACTTTTCAGTTTTAAACTCCATCCTTGTCCAATCGGTGAGCTCAACCAAATTCCCCAGAATACATCTTGCTTCAGGTACCGATCTTGCAGTAATGGTCAAGTCATCAATGAGTGCTCTGATGGGCGCCTGATGGGTGCCATTTGCCAGTACTGCCTCCTGATGTAAACTCTTTGCTGGCTTCTCATCTTCAGATACTTCACAGAAGTAGATAATCAATATGATGTCACTAAGCTTTTTACCCAAATCTCCTGTACTCATTGCCTTCAGAACCTGGTCCACAGCATGATCAAACTTTTTCCACTCCTTCTTTGCTGCTGCGGTGGGCTAGCTCACTGGCTCTTACCGGGCATCTCCTACACTGATGTTCTGCACTGCTTGTGCATCCTGAGCATTTTCACTCTTGCTCTGGTGTTTTATCCCCTCAGATACTTTGACAGTGCCATTGCTGCCCCCCACTTTGTCACATGCCTGGAGATTCTGGGTACTGTGGTTTGCTTTCTCCCCCGAACTCTCCTCCATGACACCTGGTTGCCCTATGCATTGCACACTATTAGTAGGTTACGAGCTACTTCATCTCCATCTGGTGTATCTTCAGATTCCTAAAATTTTTTCACATTCTCCCACGTCCAAACAGAATGCATCACTTGGCTCGTCCAGCATTGATTGTGCATCCTGGGTGGTCATAAATATGGTCTGTCCTGTGGGTCGATTATCCTCCCCTGCGAGCTTACAATTCAAGTGACTGACTCAACATGGTGTAGAGGGAGGTTTGTAAGGCAGAAGAAGATAAATGTCATGTTAAGTCTGCAGCCATGAATACACAGTGCAGTTCATTGAGGTGGGATAGTGTGTGGGAGAGGGTTCTGTCCTGGTAGGATATCTGGAGCATGGGTGTCTATCAGATTACCGTATTTTCCGGATTATAAGTCACATTTTTTTTTGTAGTTTGGCTGGTCATGCGACTTATAGTCAGGTGCGACTTATTTATCAAAATTAATTTGACATGAACCGAGAAAATGAACCAAGAGAAAACATTACCGTCTCCAGCCACGAGAGGGCGCTCTATGCTGCTCAGTTCTCCTGTAGTCTACACTGAAAACACAGAGTGCCCTCTCGCGGCTGGAGACGGTAATGTTTTCTCTTGGTTCTTGGTTCTAAATAAATGCGACTTATAGTCCAGTGTGACTTATATATGTTTTTTTCCTCATCATGCCGTATTTTTGGACTGATGCGACTTATACTCAGGTGCGACTTATAGTCCGAAAAATACGGTAAGTTTTTTTTTGTGTTCGGGATATGATGTTTTACCTACTCCATCAAACATCTATACATGGTGGTAGGTAAAGAGCACCAGTTGTGCACTCTGTGGAAAGCCAGCTTACCTTCAGTGTGTCCTCTCCTCATGCAGGTCAAGTTTCAGTTCTTTCAAGCCGGGCTGAAGCAGGCTTGAAAGAAGCCAAGACAACTTTATAAGGGGCCATGTTTTATTCAGTTCCTTAGGTCTAGGGAAAGCACAGCAACAGTCATAAAAAGTAAAGGAGTACTGCCCATGGCAAATTACTGGGAGATGTGAGCAGACCTTAGAAAGCAGCCCAGATACCCATAGGAGATAACCCATACAAGCCTCAGACCTGATATTGTGCCCTGATTGAAGGTTACCAAGCAGGTGGTACAGTACTTATCCAGTTGACAGCACCCTGGGAAGAGAGGATAGAAGAAGCACATTAGTGTAAGCTTCAGAAATATTAGGAGTTGATTCTCAAGTGCCTACAAGAAGGATATAAGTCCTGGAATCTGCTGGTGTAGGTTTGCTGCATGGGTTTCGCAGATCAGTTGCTTTGGAGGACCCTTGGACTTCTTGGCATTGATGACCAGGCTAGGAAGCAGCTGGTAGTAAACATCCCAGAGCTAGCAATGGTTCAGAATGCTGCAGCTAGTCTGATGACTGGTAATGAAAAATGGGATCACATTACTCCCATTCTAACTTTGCACTAGCTACCAGTTCAAGTGAGAACTGAATTACAATTTTTAGTTTTTAAATCATTAAATGGCCTAGCAACAGGTTATCATTCTGTCATGCTACATTCTCAAAACTTATATAGGTCAGTTAGGGCTGGGGATCTTGAATTAATTTCTGTCCACAGGTCTAAGCTAAAACATTGAGGGGACTAAGCTTTTGCGATAGCAGGCACTAAACTATTGAATTGCCTACCAGTATAAATCCAAACTATGTAATCTTTCTCTATTTTCAAGTTAAAGCTTAAAAATGACTTATTTACTGTGGCTTTTCAGAATTAATGACTTATTGTATTTTGTGTATTTTATTTTATTGATTGCAATTTGTTTGAATTGATGTATTGATTATAATGGCACTTTGTCAACCTTGGGTTGTTTTAAAATGTGATTTATACATAAACAAATAACAAATAAATGCATGAATGAATAAATCCCAGTGGATATAGATCAAGTGGAAAAAGCAGTATCAGAACCAGTATTCATGAATTTGGAAGTGGAGAGTGTTGGTGGTATTGGATGCATTAAAACATCTCTATCATGTATTTACATGTATTTGTATTTACATGTACACATTTATAAGGACAAAGTTGCAATTTAGTGCATTTAAAGTATATTAACCCTAAACATAATGCTGATAAACACACTGGAGTTACAATCAAATATCTTCAAGTACTTTACACAATTTTTTATTATTTTAGCTGCTGTCCAAAACATATTCAAGTTACAGTTATATAATGGAAATGGGCTTAAAGTGCACTCTCTGAGCTCAAAATTAAAGAAATTACAGCTCTTTAATATGTACCTCCCCCTTTTTTCAAGGGACCATAAATAATTGGACAGTTGACACAAAAGCTGTTTCATGGACTGATGTGGGCTATTCCTTTGTTATCTCTATATCAATTAAGCAGGTAAAAGGTCTGGAGTTCATTTTAAGTGTTCCATTAGCATTTGGAAGCTGTTGCTGTGGACCACATCATGCGGAAAAAAAAAGCACGCACTGGTGTGCTCAGAAACATAAAATGACCTGATGCCTGTTTCACACATACTCCGTCTGCAGTGCGTATGCGTTGCGTATTTTTTTACGCACCCATGTTAACGGATTCCAGCGTTCACACTGCACGCGGTTGCGGTCCGTCAGTGCGTTCCAGGAGCGGTGCGTCTGCAGCAGTGCAGCGATCGTTTACGTACCGAGCCTATTTTTGCTGTGCAGCATGCGCTGAATTAAAGTGACAGCGCATTGTTCGCGGTAAAAATGAACATGGATTGACACGGAAATGCAGTAATTTCACAATAAATGTATACTAATTAAAGCCTACTTTGTTTTACACTTAACACATGGGCTTTGGCTAAGTTTAAAACAAGAAAAAGAGCACTTTTAGATAAACAAGGGAACGTGATGCAGTTTTATGGAGGCAGAAAAACTAAGTTCATTAAGACCCATGGGATTGCTTGTAATAAAAGGCGCGTTCGACTTTTATTGACAAAAAATAAAATAAAACAACAATATACAAAAACTCTCGTAGGACACACACATGCACACACACAGGGGAGATTAATCAAAACAGTAGTTTCCTAGATATTTCACTACACATTTTCCTTGCGATCTTATAGATTTTATCTTTTTCAGTTAGGTATAAAAACTATTTAAAATCACTTATAAACCCAACAAAGGAAGGCTTAGAACATCTCCACTTACTGCAATGAATATGATATTTACCCATAAGAATAATCATATTGACTAAATCTGATACTGATGAATCTACATTTTCCGTATAAAAGAGGATGTGTGGCAAAGTGAGATTAGGATATTATCAATCTTAAGTGACAGCCAATTATGTAACTCGGATCAAAAACTATTGGCCACAGGGTTCGACTTGAAGCAGCGCTGCACAGAATGATCACTGTATGACAAAGTACCGCGAGAGCGATTCGGATGCATTGGATTCGTGTGCTCTCTTATCGCTCTCGCGGTACTTTGATGTCTTATTCTGTGCAGCGCTGCTTCAAGTCGAGGGCGCCTAAAGATTTAAATGCAAAATGCACGAGAGTCAACTGTTTGTGTCAGTGGTGTTTTAATTGTAAATATTTGCGATAGCCTATAAGAAAACTAGGCTAAATGTTGTGTTTAAATGTTTTGCTGCTTGCTTGAGCAGCTTATTATACAAACCTAGAAGTCAAATGCATGAATAATACATTGTTTATAGTTATTGAGTTTAAACTAATGTCTGTGAAAGATTGTTACTGTACTGTGATAAAAGAGTAGCAATACTGAAAAAGTTTGTTTACACGTTTTGAAATCAAAATAATGAACAAATGTTGTGTTTGTGGACGCAGATCAGTAGTGGACTGCAAACGCGTCCCGTGTGAAAGCACAATGAGTCCATGCTGCTTCTGCACCACATATGTAACGCACATGGACTGCTTACACACTGCAGACGGAGTATGTGTGAAACAGGTGTGAACGTCCATGGAGGACAACAGTGCTGGATGATCAGAGGATCCTCTCCATGGTAAAGAAAAACCCTTTCACAACATCCAGCCAAGAGAATAACACTCTCCAGAAGTCTACAATCAAGAGAAGACTTCACCAGAACAAACAAAGAGGCTTCACCACAAGCTGCAAACAAAGCCAGATTAGACTTTGCCAAAAAACATTAAAAAAGATCCAGAGGACTTCTGGAAAAGCATTCTTTGCACGGCTAAAATTAAGATCCACCTGTACCAGAATAATGGGAAAAGTAGAAAAGGATAATTGCCCAAAATATACAAGCAACCCATGAGTTTTTGAAAGTAAATAGTGGATTATTCTGCAATGGCCGAGTCAATCTCATGATCTCAACCGGATTGAGCAGCACTTCACTCGCTGAAGACAAGCAGAAAGACCCACAAACAAACATTGCTTAATTAAAGGAATGCTTAATTCCTAAGCATGTTATGTTATATTTTTGTTCAACCCATGGAATTAAAGCTTAAATTCTGCACTTCAATTGCATCCTGATTGTTTTATTTCAAAACCATTGTAGTGGTGTATAAAGGCAAAAGCACTAAAACTCTGTCTGTGTCTGAACACTTTTTGTCCAAATACATATTTTGTTGGACCTGACTGTATATACAGTATTATGTTTATATAATTATAAAGTTGAATTCAGATTATCACGAGCAGATTAAAACTGTTAATGTCGTGTGTACAACACATTTATGTTCTGATTGAACTGGATGTTTGTCAGCTGTAGTTCTTTTTTTAGATTTTATTCCTCTGCAGATCCTCACGTCTTATTCTTTCCTGTGTGTAGCTGAAACCTGTTCCTCAGAGTCGTGTGATTGTATCTGCCAGATTCCTGAAGCCCATCAAAGAACCCTGTGCAATATTGTAAGTACTATTTATATATTTATTTCATAATCCTGACATTTTTCTTGACAAACTTCATAAGTTCATGCATGTAATGCTGCAGATTTAATCAAATATTTATGTGGGACACTAAAAAGCTTAAAGGTGCCATAGAATGCTAAAATCACTTTTATATAGTGTTTGAACACAGTTCTGTGGCCACAGTGTGTGAAAACAACCAGCCTATAATGGTAAAATTGACGAAATTTATACTTAACTAGACAAAGACTGGACTATAATGTTTTTTGAGGACTACCGGATATTCAAAATGCATCCTATAGGCTATTGTCCTTCAAAATGTGCGTCCCTATCATTCTCTCGCGCGCGCGTCCATGCTCTCTTCCTCAGTTCTCACATACAGCGCGCGGTCAGTTCTCAGCGCTCACATACACACACAACAGTCCAAATGTTCATCGTGTAGAGTATCTCAAGTAAATACAGTAGGTTATGGATTAGGTGAATGTGAACAGGTGTGTTCAGTGTGTGTCAGTATTTCATGCATGCCTTCCGTCTTAAAGGGACAGCATTCCAAATTAAATACCTATCTGTCATTAATGTTACCCAACAAAAGATGTTAAATAAATGTAGACATATTAAGTAAAACCTAATGTATCTAAAAATTAGTTTAATTTGTATCTCTTTAATTTGTATTTATTTGTATTTGTCTAATTGTGCTTCTTTAAATAAATATATCCTTGGTCTGAGCTGTCGACACGACAGATCTCGTCACAGTTGTTGTTGTTGGTGCGTCCTACGATGTGAATAGAGGCCGATCCTTGACACACATGACCGGCCACAGGTGTCGCACACAAACTGGCTAGACGTTGTTCTAGATGTTAAGGCATTGTGCTTTCTGCGTCTTCGTTTGTCTACAGCAGTAACAATACGGCTGAGCTCAAAGGAGTGTATGGCAGAGTGGCACTGTGCTCGCCATGATGTCCTGTCTGCAACCATCTCTTCAAGGTCATTTGGGTCCATATTGCACAGTTTCAAATTGGCTTTGAGGCCGTCCTTGTAGCGTTTTAGTTGCCCTCCTTGAGAGCGCATGCCACTCTGGAGCTGTCCATAAAAAACCTGCTTCGGTAGGCGAGAGTCTGCCATACTTACAACATGTCCAGACCAGCAAAACTGCGCAGCAAGCAGGAAGGCCTCAATACCAGTGATGCCACAGGTCTGAAGTACCTCAGTATTTGGGGCCTTGTCCTGCCATTTAACATGTGCAATACGACGGAGACAGCGCATATGGAACTGATCAAGTTTGGTAATCTGCTGCCGATAAATGTTCCAGGACTCAGATCCATACAACAGCACAGTGAGGATGACTGCCTTATATACTGCCACCTTTGTGTCCAGTCGAATGCCGTGCTCATCCCATACTCTCTTGGACAGTCGACCGAAGGCAAAACTAGCTTTTGCGATGCAGGCACTGATGTCGGAGTCCGCTGTTGTATCAGCTGCAAGAATGCTACCAAGGTAGCAGAATTTGTCAACGGCCGCCAGCACTGTCTTACCTGCAGTGATTACCGGTGGATTGGAGTTTGACTTGTTCACTGCTTGAAGCATGACTTCTGTCTTCTTTAGACTGACAGTAAGCCCAAACCTAGAAGCTGCAGTTCTAAAACGATCGAAAAGTGACTGAGCTTCAGTGCACAATCATCTGCATATAGGAGGTCACGCAGAATTGCTGAATGTGTCTTTGTATGAGCCTGGAGCCTGCGTAGATTGAAGACACAGCCATCTGTACGGAACTGGATTGGAATGCCCATGTCGCAGGTCTTAAAAGCCACGGACAGCACCATGGAAAAGAAGATGCTGAATAACAGTGGGGCAAGCACACAGCCTTGTTTGGTGCCAGTGGAGATGCCAAATGGGTCAGACAGTTTGCCATCATCCAGAACCTGACCAAGCATGCCATCATGAAATGAACGGACGATATTAATGAATTTCTCTGGACATCCAACCTTATGAAGAATGAGCCAAAGCCCGGTTCGGGAAACTGAGTCGAAGGCTTTTGTGAGGTCAATAAAGATCATATAAAGGTCAAGGTGTTGTTCTCGGCACTTCTCCTGGATCTGCCTAGCAGTAAACACCATGTCCATAGTACCGCGGCCTACACGAATTCCACACTGACTTTCCGGGATGATTTCACTGTCATGAATGTGTCGTTGGAGGCGGTTCAGCAGAATTCGTGCCAAAACTTTGCCTGCAATGGAGAGCAACGAGATGCCACGATGATTATCACAGCAGGCTCTGTCTCCCTTGTGCTTGTAGATGTGAACAATCAATGCGTCTTTAAAATCTTGAGGCACAGCTTCCTCGCTCCATATTTTACAGAATAATGTGTTGAGTGCGGCGAGAAGAGATTGTCCGCCTTCCTTCAGCACCTCACTTTGAATGCCATCAGAACCTGGGGCTTTACCAGGGGGCATCTGCTCAATGGCACGTGCGATTTCTTTCGAGCGACGGAGTGTCGTCCAGATCTGAGGCCGTTGGCCGCTGCGCTATGTCACCAAGCACGGAGTCATCAAAAGCAGCTGGCTGGTTCAATACCAATTGAAAGTGGTCGACCCAGCGTCTGAGGATCTCAGCCTTGTCAGTAAGTAGGGTTCCGTCAATAGCACGTACAGGTGTAGAACCAGCTCTCAGGGGCCCATGGACCCATCTGTTCTTCATTTCACGCAGGCAGGTCTGTGCTGTATTTCTTGCTCGAGTATATGCTGACTTCTTTGCAGTGCTAGATTTATCATTGACCCATGCCAAGTGAGCTGTGTGCATTGTGTTCAACAGGGCTTGCGCTTCGACATCCTGATCGTCAAACTAGTCCTTATGTTTGGATGTGGTGAAGCCGAGGACTTCAGCAGCTGTGTTGTACGTGATATCTCTGATTTTGGACCATGTCTCCTCAGCATTATTGGCAGCTTGATTATCCAGTGTGCTGAGCCTGTCTGAAAGAGTCTGACAGAAGTTAGTATGGCAAGAGTCAACACAAAGCTTAGAAACATCCAGTCGCTTTTGCCTTTTGGCTTTATGTTGACGAGATGAAGCTAGGTCCAGTGACATCACACTACGCAGCAGTCGGTGGTCAGACCAACAGCTTGTGCCTCGCATGACTCGAGTTATATGGACCTCCCTGAGATGTTCCTGCCGGGTGATGATGTAATCCAACACATGCCAGTGCTTTGATCGAGGATGTTGCCACGTGGTCTTGTACTTGTTCGCCTGCTGATAGAAAGAGTTTGTGATCACCAGCTCATGTTGCGCACATATCTCCAGCAGCAGCGTACCGTTAGTGTTCTCGTTTCCTACTGAGTGTTGCCCCAAGACTTTCGGCCATGCAATGACATCACGTCCCACACGCGCATTGAAATCTCCCATAAGGAAGAGTCGGTGTTTATGAGGCACTGAGCGTAAGGCAGTGTTAAGGTGTTCATAGAAAGACTCCTTCTGGTCATCACTGGCAGTCATTGTGGGTGCATAGACACTAATCAAAACAGCACTATTGCCATTCTTAAGCATCAGCTGCAAGGTCATCAACCTTGGCGACAGGCCGCGAGGTTGCACTTCTAAGAGTGGTAGCAATAATGTCTTCACTGCAAATCCAACTCCAGCCTGCCTTGGCTGACCATCGGGCTGCCCAATACAGAAGAATGTATAGCCGCCGTTGACTTCTGTGAGTTTGGTTTCTCCAGAAATTCTCGTCTCACTGAGAGCAGCAATGTCGATTCTGTATCTCGCCAGTTCACGGGCAATGATTGCAGTTCTCCTTTCATGACGCTCGGCAGAGTCCAAAAGTGTGCGCACATTCCAAGAGGCTAGACGCAGTTTAGTCTTTATCTTTTGTACTTTTTGTCTACCGCAGAATTGGATACTCAGATGGTCGCGGTGAACCAGCAGAGTAAGTGGAATGAGCGATGTTTAGGGAACCTTTTCTATCCCCTTCTTCCGTGGAAGAGAGCAGCGCTGTCCCTAAAAAGGGCTGCTCTGTCACCTGGGCAGGATACGGATGGTGCTGTCATTCCAGGTCAGCATCAGACGACCATCACACCCAGGCCGCCTACGTGCAGGTTTGTGACTAAGTGCTCCCAGTGTTATCCTCCACCTGCACCCGACGCCAATAGCCCATCGCCGCAGGACTTGACGTCTGTGACATACCATCACAATGAATGGATTATAGTGAGAAAAGCTTGTGTGACCGATCCCACTCTCTCTTCCAACAGTGACCGTTGCCAGCAAGCTCAGAATCTGAGACGTGCAGGCTGGTGACTGCTGGCGCAGCAAGCTGGCCGGAAGTGATCCCAGGATGGGAACAATTATCTTCGCCAATGTCGTGACGTGCCGAGTTATAGCCAGAAGACACCATGGCAGTCTTTGCCGGAGCCCACTTAGCCAGTCATTTACAGGGCTCCTGCAAGGCCTTTCCACCACGCGTGACGCCCTGGGTAATACTTCAGTGCAAGCACCTTCATCACTGATGGCATAGCCCAAGCAGGCAGTCCCCTACTTGACTGTTCACCCCCTCACCACGTTGAGGTGTGGGTCGGACTCAGAGGGGGCAAAAAAAAAAAAAAAAACAAGTGTGTGTGTATATATATATATATATATGCAGGGCTCCAAACAAAAAAAAAATCGAGTAAGGAGCCATTGGCTCCTATAAGAAAAAAACTTAGGTGCCAAATGATTTTTTAGGTGCCACAGAATAAACATGTTTTATGCGTTTTATTTAAATTATTTATTTTACATTTTAACTTTTTAATCATACTGACGTGTTTATGTCTCATCTTTTCTTGACTTTATCAGCATTTTAATCCATCTTGTAGATGACCTGGGAATGAAGGTTCACTTAAAGTGGGAGCTAAATGTCTTTGCCAACTTGAAACATACAGTCATGCGTTGTTTATTACACAAAATCTGTACCAATATCATGGACCATAAGCATCACTTGGCCCCTGAGTATAGTTTGGGGTCCTCCTCAATGCATCCTGTAAATGTTGTCATACTCTCTTTAAAATAAAGGTGCTTCATGATACCATAGAGGAACCTTTTTTTCCTGTCTAAATAGTTTCATAAAGAACCTTTAACATTTGAAGATAATAACAGATTATGAAAAGGTCAGAAAGAGATTATTCTTCAAAGAGCCTTTGACTGAATGGTTCTTTGTGGAACCAATATTGTTCTGTGAAGAACCTTTTAAGCTCCTTTATTTTTAAGAGTGCATGTCTTTCACACTTTCAGTCTGTTTTTCTTAATTAGTAAAATTAAATTTTATAGGAGGGGTTGAATCATGTAGACAACAGGTTAAGTAAAAATATTAAAATTCAATAGCTCATAAATATAGCAAAATGCTCCTCTTTATAGTTATTTTTCTAGCTGACTGATGAGCTTATGGACACCGAAAGGTTACTGAGGTTAATGTTACGTTGCAATGTTTACAAGCTTTACACGTTTTCCACAGTTTGAACATGTTGTACTGTAGAATCTCTTATAAAATAGCCTACCTTTTGATGTTAATTCATGTTCATTATGTACTCTAGTAGTAAAGAGCAAGATATGATAGGTTCACGTGCTGCTTGAACTGAGGCACTAATCGCGATCGCGCCTGCCGCATAGGGGCCGTTCACATGTCGCATCTTTTGCGCGCTCAAGTTCGTTATTTCAAATGTAGGCGTCCGGTATGCGTGCGTGCTCATAATGGAAGCGACGCGCTCGTTTTTTTTCCAGGCACGCCCGCACCGCATCAAGTTAAAAAAATATCAACTTTTCAGAATCCCGCAAGCCCACCGCAGGTCATGTGACAAGAACAAACCAATCAGCTTCATCCTTTCCAGTACCAACTTTGAAAGCTCAGCCAAGATGAAGGAACAGCTGATCATAGCTGTATATGGATAGACATTTTTAAATAAATTTAGTAACAGAGCTACTGCAAGCGATATTTAGTGCTGCAAATCCATTTATCCATTGCTGAAATTTACGCGTCTTCATGGAGAGAGCGGGTCATGGTTGCTTAGCAACGGCAGACGCCTCAGGAGCGCAAGAGCCCGAAGGCTTTTGGAAAAAAATCAGAAAGCGGCGCGCCTAGCATTTTCCACGCGTTTTTAGGCGCGATATGTGAACGGCCCCTTAAACAGCAACAAAACTGTATTTATTGTTTGAATTTTTTCATGAATTTGGAATAATTTTAAAGCTGATACTTTGTAAATTAAAAAGTAACAAAACACAAAGCTTTTTGCGATTACTGGACGGCAAGTGCACTTCAAATAATAAAGTTCATGCATTAACAGAACACAGCATGGACTAAGATCTTGTTAAGAAGAAGCCTTATGATTATAAACGAGAACTGTTAACGATATTGCCAATATCCACACAGATGACAGCTTTACCTGTTGTAGTTGGTTCAAGTTATGAACGAAATAGACGCTGTTTTTCTGCACTTTCTCTTCAAGTCTCCATCATTTCTCTCTCTCTCGCGCGTTTATCAGGTGTGTGTCAGCGCTGCTGCGCGGCAGATGAGGACTGTTTAAAACTCTTTTTCCCACTAAAACTTTGATGCGAATTCTCTCAATGCGCGAACATAACAAAAGATGTGAATGCAAAACAATCAGGAAAAAAGGCATTACATGCAATTTTTTAAGAGATAGCATGTAAATACATAGGCCTAGTTGCCAGTGGCGACCTCAGCAAAAACTTCACTCGCATTTTAATATTTATGGTCGCAAATGCGACCGTTTTAGTCGCAGTTTGGAGCCCTGTATATATATATAGTTTGGACACACCTTCTCATTCAAAGAGTTTTCTTTATTTTCATGACTATGAAAATTGTAAAGTCACACTGAAGGCATCAAGGGCTATTTGACCAAGAAGGAGAGTGATGGGGTGCTGCGCCAGATGACCTGGCCTCCACAGTCACCGGACCTGAACCCAATCGAGATGGTTTAGGGGTGAGCTGGACCACAGACAGAAGGCAAAAGGGCCAACAAGTGCTAAGCATCTCTCGGGGAACTCCTTCAAGACTGTTGGAAGACCATTTCAGGTGACTACCTCTTGAAACTCATCAAGAGAATGCCAAGAGTGTGCAAAGCAGTAATCAAAGCAAAAGGTGGCTACTTTGAAGAACCTACAATATGACATATTTTCAGTTGTTTCACACTTTTTTGTTATGTATATAATTCCATATATAATTCCACATGTGTTAATTCAAAGTTTTGATGCCTTCAGTGTGAATCTACAATTTTCATAGTCATGAAAATAAAGAAAACTCTTTGAATGAGAAGGTGTGTCCAAACTTTTGGTCTGTACTGTATATATGTATATATATTTATAATAAAATTAATTTTGGTAACTACAGTTTGGCTAAAACTATTGACTAAAAGTTGTGACTAAAAGTTGACAAAAATGCAATGACTTTTATTAAGCATTTTCGTCTCAAGACTAAGATTAAGACTAAATCAAAAATTCCTGCCAAAATTAACACTGGTTCAGTGCTGGAGTTGTGCAAAGATTTCTTTTGAAAGAGGGATTGATACAAACACTTCTTGCGCAAATGTCCAGACTCCAGACAAAGTAAGCATCACACATCATATTTTGTTTTCCAAAAGAGCTTCTTGGGTCTCTGTAAGGCTAATGTTGCTAAAGCTACCATTGTCTCTACCTGTTTTCACTAATGCTGCCTTCACGTGCTTCCAGAATGATCGTAAATATGAATGTGAAAGTTAAAAATTGCGTTTGGAAGCAATGTGAGGTCAGTAATATGGTCACCACCAGTTAATCAGTTACACCGGTGGTATGACCGCAAGCATGAGCTCTTGAATCTCCGCACTCTGCCACTTTGTATTCTCCCTCCTGTTTTCCTCAGAGATTTTGGTCCATATTGACACGATAGGAGTAGATCATGCAATTGCTGCAGATTTTCAGCTGCACATCAATGATGCAAATCCCCCATTCCACCACATCCAAAGCTGCTGTATTGGATTGGGATCTGGTGACTGTGGAAGCCATTTGAGTAAAGCGAACTCATTGTCATGTTTAAGAAACCAGTCTGAGATAGTTTGAGCTTTGTGAGATGATGCATTATCCTGCTGGAAATAGCCATCAGAAGATGGGTACACTGTAGTCATAAATGGATGGATATGGTCAGCAACAATATTCAGGTAGGCTGTGATGTTTAAACAATGCTCAATTGGTACTAAGGGGGCCAAAATGTAGATCCCAGTAGATCAGCAGTTTTCAAAATACTCAGACCAGCCCATCTGGCACCATCAACCATTCCACGTTCAAAGTCACTTAAATCCCCTTTCTTTCCCGTTCTGATGCTTGGTTTGAACTTCAGCAAGTCATCTTCGCCATATCTAGATGCCTTAATACATTCAGTTGCTGGCATGTGATTGGCTGATAAGCAAATTATGTTACCAAGCAATTGAACAGGTGTACCTAATAAAGTGCATGGTAAGTGTGTGTATGTGTGTATATGTATATTATTGTTGTCAAACATATCAATATTTCGATAAGTATAGATACTAAAATATCTGAACGGTACCAATACTAATTTCTCTAAGTATCGATACACCGATACCAGCCGAGCTGTCATGTTCACTTCTCTTCAAAGGCGCGTTGACAAACACCACACATGACCGCAGTGCCTGTGTCGTCTCATTCACGCTGGTTAAAGGTCCTGTTCTTCGTGATCCCATGTTTCAAACTTTAGTTACTGTGTAATGTTGTTGTTAGAGTACAAATAATATCTGTAAAATTCTAAAGCTCAAAGTTCAATGCCAAGCGAGATATTTTATTTAACAGAATTCGCATACATCGAACGACCCGTTTGGACTACATCCCTCTAGTTCCTGCAGTAATGACGTCACTAAAACTGTTTTTTGACTAACCTCCGCCCACAGGAATACACAAAAAAGGGGGTGTGGTCTTGTTGTGGTCTTGTTGCGCTCCCACGGAAAAGAGGTAGAGCTGCGTTTGTGTTTATCTCCATGTCGTTGAAACGCTGTTATTTTCATCTCGGAGTCCAATTACCTTTGTTTGGGCTTCCCAGGGACGCTGTACTTGATCACTCTCTGTTTTTTAAAGTGGTAAAATATAACTTAATTCACACCATATTTCTGATATTATCGATCAATCTTATCAGATTAACTTTGATCGTTCACTTTTATTTTATTTACGTGAGTGCAGTACACCTGCAAAGCGTTAGCACTCGTTAGCTTGTCATTAGCGTTTTCATTCGAACCTATCGCTGTTTTCTTTTCTCCTCTCCCTCGCTCCAGTTTTTCACAAGTTCATCAAACAACCGCAGTAAGAATTTTCATCAAGCACGGTGAGTAATGGCTTCTCCTATCATTGTTTCTTGCACCTCTTGCCACATGTACAGTTTATCTATCTCTGTCGCTGATGAGGGATTCACATGTGATAAATGCAGGGAAATAGTTAGGCTGACAGAGAAGATTTCAGAATTAGAGACACGCATCCAAACTTTAATTGAGGACAGTAAGAATGTTAGGGCTCTAGATATGGCTTTGGATGCGTCTAGCTCAGGGATTCCTGTACATTGTTCGGTTCCGGAAACAGAGCCCCAGCAGCAGGGCAACTGGGTGACGGTGAGGCAGCGTAGTCGTGGGTCAAAACACCGCTCTTCTGTTCCGATCAAAACATTAAACAGGTTCTCCCCACTCAGTGATGATGATTCAGCCGTCAGCTACAGTATCACATCAGACAGTGCACTATAGACCCCCTGAGGAACAGTTCCACTCATTCTCTACTATAGGAGAGGAAGAATTGTATAAACTTGTTAAATCATCTAAACCAACAACATGTATGTTAGACCCTATACCATCTAAGCTCCTGAAAGAGGTGCTTCCAGAAGTCATAGATCCTCTTCTGACTATTATTAATTCCTCATTGTCATTAGGACATGTCCCCAAAACCTTCAAACTGGCTGTTATTAAGCCTCTCATCAAAAAACCACAACTTGACCCCAAAGAACTAGTTAATTATAGACCAATCTCGAATCTCCCTTTTCTGTCCAAGATACTAGAAAAGGTGGTATCCACACAATTATATTCCTTCTTAGAGAAAAATGGTATATGTGAGGATTTCCAGTCAGGATTTAGACCGTATCATAGTACTGAGACTGCTCTTCTTAGAGTTACAAATTATCTGCTCTTATCATCTGATCGTGGGTGTATCTCTCTATTAGTTTTATTGGATCTTAGTGCTGCGTTTGACACAATTGACCACAACATTCTTTGCATAGACTTGAATACTTTGTTGGCATCAGTGGAAGTGCATTAGCATGGTTTAAATCGTACTTATACGACCGCCATCAGTTCGTAGCAGTGAATGAAGATGTATCCTATCGATCACAAGTGCAGTATGGAGTACCTCAAGGATCAGTACTAGGGCCGCTACTCTTCACGCTTTATATGTTACCCTTGGGAGATATCATCAGGAAACATGGTGTTAGCTTTCACTGTTATGCTGATGATACTCAGCTCTATATTTCTTCGCAGCCCGGTGAAACACACCAATTTGAAAAACTAATGGATTGCATAGTCGATATAAAAAACTGGATGACGAGTAATTTCTTACTGCTAAATTCTGAAAAAACAGAGGTGTTAATTATAGGACCTAAAAACTCTGCTTGTAATAACCTGGAACACTGTCTAAGACTTGATGGTTGCTCTGTCAATTCTTCGTCATCAGTTAGGAACCTAGGTGTGCTACTTGATCGCAATCTTTCCTTAGAAAGCCACGTTTCTAGCATTTGTAAAACTGCATTTTTCCATCTCAAAAATATATCTAAATTACGGCCTATGCTCTCAATGTCAAATGCAGAAATGTTAATCCATGCATTTATGACCTCAATGTTAGATTATTGTAATGCTTTATTGGGTGGTTGTTCTGCACGCTTAGTAAACAAACTACAGCTAGTCCAAAATGCAGCAGCAAGAGTTCTTACTAGAACCAGGAAGTATGACCATATTAGCCCGGTCCTGTCAACACTGCACTGGCTCCCTATCAAGCATCGCATAGATTTTAAAATATTGCTTATTACTTATAAAGCCCTGAATGGTTTAGCACCTCAGTATTTGAATGAGCTCCTTTTACATTATAATCCTCTACGTCCGCTACGTTCTCAAAACTCAGGCAATTTGATAATACCTAGAATATCAAAATCAACTGCAGGCGGCAGATCCTTTTCCTATTTGGCGCCCAAACTCTGGAATAACCTACCTAACATTGTTCGGGAGGCAGACACACTCTTGCAGTTTAAATCTAGATTAAAGACCCATCTCTTTAACCTGGCATACACATAACATACTAATATGCTTTTATTATCCAAATCCGTTAAAGGATTTTTAGGCTGCATTAATTAGGTAAACCGGAACCGGAAACACTTCCCATAACAACCTATGTACTTGCTACATCATTAGAAGAATGGCATCTACGCTAATATTTGTCTGTTTCTCTCTTGTTCCGAGGTCACCGTGGCCACCAGATCCAGTCTGTGTCCAGATCAGAGGGTCACTGCAGTCACCCGGATCCAGTACGTATCCAGACCAGATGCTGGATCAGCACCTAGAAAGGACCTCTACATCCCTGAAAGACAGCGGAGACCAGGACAACTAGAGCCCCAGATACAGATCCCCTGTAAAGACCTTGTCTCAGAGGAGCACCAGGACAAGACCACAGGAAACAGATGATTCTTCTGCACAATCTGACTTTTCTGCAGCCTGGAATTGAACTACTGGTTTCGTCTGGTCAGAGGAGAACTGGCCCCCCAACTGAGCCTGGTTTCTCCCAAGGTTTTTTTCTCCATTCTGTCACCGATGGAGTTTCGGTTCCTTGCCGCTGTCGCCTCTGGCTTGCTTAGTTGGGGACACTTCATCTACAGCGATATCGTTGACTTGATTGCAAACAAATGCACAGACACTATTTAACTGAACAGAGATGACATAACTGAATCCAATGATGAACTGCCTTTAACTCTCATTTTTGCATTATTGACACTGTTTTCCTAATGAATGTTTTTCAGTTGCTTTGACGCAATGTATTTTGTTTAAAACGCTATATAAATAAAGGTGACATTGAGATCAATGGTTACAATTTATGTTTAACTCTGTTCCCGAATATTATAATCCACATGTAAAACTATGTGCAGCACATTTTGCTGAGGACAGCTTCCTCAATCTCAATCAGTTTAATGCCGGATTCGCATAAAAGATTAGGGTTAGGGTCCTGCCCACTTGCTTCTCAAAACTAGTCCAAAACTAGCCCAATTGCGTTTCCAGGAGGGCAGCGTGCACTAAGCTGCTGTCGAATCACAACACAGGAACCGCTGGCACAATCAGAACTCGTCACGTATTTCTGGAGGAGGGGCTTTATAGAACAAGGAAGACATCAGCCCGTTTTTATGACAGTGAAAACGGTGGTATACAGATAAGTGAATTGTGTGAAAAAAATTTTTACACGCGAAACATGAACACATGTTATATTGCACACTGTAAACACAATCAAAGCTTAAAAAAAAAAACATAAAAAACGTGACCTTTAAACAGCAAAAGGAAACAGAAAGATGGCGAGTGCGGCCCCCCCGCGAGTGGATTTGGTTGGTATATATATATAATTTTTTTTCAGTACTGTTAATAGAATGTTTGTACAAAGTAATCTGGTTTTTAATAATGTTTTTAAAATATTAGCAAAAAAATATTATCTATGTGTCAGGTGGACGTTCATCTAACATTTTTTTAAAGGCAAACAGCTATAGATTCTATTTACACTACGTTAAAATAGCAGACAATAAATGTCTTTCATATGTGATATGAGATTTGAAAAGGGAGTAAAAATGTTTGTCAAAAGGTTGAGTAAAACTCGGGTCGATCACTTCAAAAACACCAAGACATGCACTTTACTATCCACACCACTGCAGCTGTTTTTTGTTATTCATCTTTTTATTATGTTGACTATCCCAATCACACATTGGTGGGCAGAGTTAGTGTAAATAACCTCTGGCAATAAGGTGTGTGTCTGTGTGTGTCTCAGTGTTGTGGCAAATGGAGACGTCCTGAACCCAGCGGTGAGGTTATTGATTCCTAGCCGTGTGATTAGCCAGTTTGAGCGGATTCTGGAGATGGTCACTGAGAAAATGGGCCTGCGAATCATTGGGGGTGTGCAAAGGTATGCAAGCACAAGAAATTAACAAAGTTATTTACTTAATGACAGTAACATTGAAGTGAAATTAATTCATATTTGTGATCAAAGCATTTTTAAAATCCAGAAAAAAAGTCTTTGTATGGTGGCAGTTGATCATTAAAATCAGTGTACCCTGTTGAAACATTCAGCATATGCTGATTAGGTATGTTTTGAAGCATTGCTGCTGGTTTGAGCTGGTTTAACCTGGTCCTTAGCTGATCATATGCTGGTCATGAGCTAGTTTATAAAAAATTTACATTGTATTTATTGTTGTAAAAGTATAGTAACCATGTTTTTTGGCTTATTGATTACCATTTGTATAATGACAGTTTTACTGCAAATGTCATGGGTAAACTATAGTTAAGCCCTTATTTTATACTTCTGTGTCGAGCCTACACCGTAGCTACACCATAGGAGATGTGTAGTATGGTGTAGTCTGACGTGCACATCTCCAAAATTCTAACAGCGCATCAATTCTACGCAGACTGCAAGTGCTGAAAACTGATGCATAGCATATGGCATGAAGGCTACGGCGTAGCTCCAACGCATAAGTATAAATCAACCTTTAGTGTAGCAAAACCAAGTTAATTTGTGAATACCATGGTATAACTATAGTACCCTATAGTATAGTTCCCCTTCAGGAACCGTCAAACCCACATCAAAATGCTATGGGAACATCTTAAGCATGACCACACTCTGAATCATGTGTGTAATCAGTCAAATGGATGGGCAAAACATTATGAGCGGAGTGACGTATTGACCAGAAATCTTAAAAGCATGTGCGGTGGATACAGCGGCAGCTTCCTATCAGTCAGCAAACACTCTGTGTGTGTAAGTCTCTATCCATTTGTGAGTCTTATTTAGTGTTGACTTTTCCTTATTTTAAGTCATTCCAAAGGCAAGTGAAAAGACAAAACAAGGCCTGGCAACGTTTTAGTCTGTATGTTCCTCCCTGCCCTGTGCGTTGACTGCTTGGGAGCTAAGAACACAGAGTCTGCTCTTGAGGTAGCTGACTGGCCGCATTGTGAGTGTCTGCTACTCTGTACGCTTCACTCCCAGAAGGCTCTCTTCGAGGAGGAAGCCTTCACCATTATTCCTGGCAGCAGAGAGACACCTGTGGTTAACCCTGTCTGTTATGAAAGAGAAATACAGGGTCTTTCTCGTGGATGCCCTGCTTTTTTTTTGCGTAAATTTTGTCGTTGACAGGTACCAGGAGGCTTGTAAACAAGTTGTGGCCTTTCAGCGGTTCCTCACTTGCTGCTCTCTAGCTCCTCTGCTTTTGCAGGGCATCCACATACTGTACTATATCGACGATTGGTTGATATTAGCTCAATCAGAGCAGATAGCGGTCCGGCATCAAGATGTCACATGAAAGAGCTGGGGGTAAGACTAAACACCAAGAAAAGTTTGCTTTCTTCAGTACAGAGAACCATTTATCTGGGTGTGGTATTCAACCACAATGCAGGCACAACTGTCTCCTTGGATCAAGACACTCTTTACTGCAGTCGGGAGAGTAAGGGAAGGCCAGTCACTCACTGTCAAACAGTTTCACAAACTGCTGGGTCTGATGGCAGCTGTGTCCAACCTGTTTCTAGCATTGAAACACTTCATCCCAGACATAAGAGATTGCCATGTGTTGGTGCGCGCGACAACACAGTGGTGGTCTCTTACATCAAGAACCGAAGTTGTTGAGACCATCCTCCAGTCCAGAGCTCCCTCTATGAGGAATCTGTACACCTTGAAGTGGAAACTTTTCACTTCTTGGTGCAGAGACCGCCAGCTCGACCCAGTTAACTGAACAGTTGGTACAGTGCTGGGGTTCCTCCAGGCCTGATTCTCCACAGGGTTGACCCACTCTACCTTGAATGTCTATGTGGTGGATATTTGCGGCCTGCCACAACCCACTAGGTAGTCAGTCAGTGGCACCCCCTAGTTAAATTTTTCCTCTGTGGTGCGCTGAGGCCTCCGGTACAATCTTGTATACCCCCGTGGGACCTGACTGTAGTGCTACCCCCGTGGGACCTGACTGTAGTGTGGCTCTCTTTAAATGTACTTTGAGACTATAGAGGAGATATCTGATCGTCATCTTACTATTAAGACCAACTTTATTAAGACCAACTAAAGTGCCCTCTTCTACACCACAGCCTGTCATACTCCAGGCCTTCTGTCCTCCTCCCTTTCGGGAGCCTGACCAGCAGAAGTTTAACTGTATGTGTTCAGTGCTCACAGTGGACACATACATCCACAGAGATGCCCTGTGGAGAAGGGTGGACCAACTTATAGTGTTCTATGGTCCCCCCAAGGGAGGTCTTCCTGCTACTAAACAGACTCTCAGCAGGTGGATAGTGGATGCCATTTGTATGTCTTATGAGTCCTCTGATCTCCCCTCGCTCTTGGGGGTCAAGGCTCACTCTACAAGAAGTGTGGTGGCCTCCAAGTTCTTTCTGGCAGGTGTTTCTATGCAGGACATCTGCAACGCTGTGGGACAGGTTCTGTGGCCTCGATATGTAAGCCACTCTGGGCTCTTTTGTTCTCTCACCCTGGCTGTGCTCTTTCACCCTAAGCAGAGATTTGAAAGTCTGGCGGCATGGGCATACTCGCTCCCATTGCGTTTCGATGCAGCTTGAGTTCCTGAGGGGAAACATTTCTAGGTTGCGCATGTAACCATGGTTCCCCGAGAGAACAAGATGCTGTGTCTCTGTTCCATACTACCAGCATCCCTGTGAATTCTTGCTTCATTTTCCATAAGCTGCTTCTGTATCCACCGCACATGCTTTTAAGCTTCCTGGTTGCTACGTCACCCCACCCGTGACATCTTTCCCATTCATTGTACTGATTACAAATGTGATTCAGAGAGTTGTGAGAGTTGCTTAAGGTATTTCCATAGTGTTTCGAAGCAGTGTCTCATTCGCTAAGGGGAACCATGGTTACATGCGTTACCTAGAGACATTTTTGGTTTAATTTGTAGTAAAACCATGGTTAATTTTCGTAAGGGTTACGCTGTTCCTGAACTGGAGCTAGTTGCTTAGGACCAGTTAAAACCATCTCAAACCAGCAGCCACGCTTCAAAACATACCTAACCAGCATATGCTGTTTTTTTTTCAGCAGGGTAACTCTTACTGTTTGCAGGTGATATGTGCACCTGTAACCGTATTGCTTTTAGGGAAACTTCCTAGGGTACAGTCATTTAAAAAAAAAAAAAAACTTTTGATTTTTTTTTATTTGATTTTCATTATTGTGGTTCTCCAGGATACATTTATAAAAGTCTGAAATGCTCATGAAAAGTCATTTGGATGATAAGCAGCCTTTTCTCATTAGGGAAAAGGAATAATTTCTGAATTACCTGAGCTGTATTTACCCATCTTCTCTTACAGCCTGTACACCTTTGAAGGGACTCTCGTTATTGATGGAAAGGAGTTAGAAAACGGACAGTTTTACGTCGCTGTTGGTAGAGACAAATTCAAAAAGCTTCCCTACAGTGACCTACTGTTCAATAAACCCATCGGCATGAAGAGAGTGAACGGGTAAGAGAAAGACAGCATTTTCACTAAAGATGAAGGATGTTTTCAAACAGAATGTGACCGAATGTGATTTCAGGTCTAAAGCTGCATCATTACCACCGATATACAAATTCAGAAGACAGAATGGAGATGTGAGTACAAAAACATTATAATAGCAAATGTTTGCATTGGGTTTTCAAGCATTTAATCATTGAATATTGGTGTTGTGAGGTGGGGAACCATCATCTGAGCAAGTCTGAGTGTGGACAGGAGAAGAGCAGTCCTCCAGCGCAGAGCTCTAAAGAGCAGCTGTCCTCTATAGTCAGAGAGATCTCACAAGCCAAACTTATGAACATACGCAAGAAGAGGAGTGGACTCACGGCTTCACAGGAGACTCAGGACAATGGTAAGACATCAGCACATCATCTGAAACCAAGACAATCATTTGGAACATCTGGCTGTCAAAGCAGGAGCACAGTATGTAGAACTAGAGTATATACAATACTGTTTAAACGTTTGAGGTCAATCAGACGTTTTTAACATTTCTGAAAGATGCATCTTTTGCTCACCAAGACTGCATGTATGTGGTCAAATACAGTTGAAATTGTGAAATATTATTATTATGTAAAATGTAAATGTCTGTGTTAAACTGTAATTTATTTCTGTGATCAAAGCTGAATTTTCAGCATCACTACTCCAGTCTTCAGTGTCACATGATCTTCAGAAATCATTCTAATATCCTGATTTGCTGCTCAAGACACATTTCTGATTATTATCAATGTTGAAAACAGTTGTGGTGCCCAATAATTTTGTGAAACCGTGATACATTTTATATTTCAGGATTCACAGATGAAGACAAAGTTCAAAACAGCAGCATTTATTTTAAATATAAATGTTTTATAAGATTGCTTTTGATAATGGTAATGCATAATTGATTAATAAAAGTATTGATTTATTTGATGCTATTATTATTACAATTTTACAATAAGGTCTATTTTGCAAACATTAACATAAAAAATTTGCAATATTTTTTTCAGCATTTATTAACCTTTTAAAAATTATGTTAAAGTGCATTAACTAATATTAACAGATGCATGTTTAAATTATAATATGTGTTAGTCCATGTTGAGATTAACATTAAGATTAATAAATGCTGTAAAAGTGTTTTTTATTTTTTTATTGTTAGTTTATTTTAACTAATGCCAACAACCAAATAAAGATAAGACCACTTTAAAACTTTTAAAACATAAGACCATTTAGAAAGAATTAGCAAAAACTGTACCTTTAGTTTGTCACCGGCCTCTGGCTTGCTTAGTTGGTGACACTTAATTTCCAGCGATATCGTCGACTTGATTGCACAGATATTATTTAAACTGAACTAAGCTGAATGATGACATCATGGAATTCATTGATGAACTGCCTTTTTGCATTATTGACACACTGTTCAGTTGCTTTGATACAATATGTATTGTTGAAAGCGCTATATAAATAAAGCTGACTTGTCTTGACCATCTTGTCACCAATGTGACGAAATTAAGTTAAATAAATAGGTTCAATAATACAACACTGTAAGAGATCATAAGGCTGCATCATCTGTGAGCATTTTTGTTGTTTTTGTCAACTTCGATGATGCGTTTGTGTCTGTAGCCACGCATCAGATTCTCACCAGACACTATTGTCTGATAATGGTGATGTAATTCTCTGAACCTTATGTAAGGCACTTCCCTGAGTGACCATAAGATGGCACTGCTGTTCTGTGCTTTTGCTGTGGCATGAGAGGGATTACATCATGCTCCTCACCATCATCATCATCATGTTTCCTCAGATTGCAGCCGGAGGTGTGTGATCAGCGCCATGCTCCACTGCACATGTCTCGTTCCACAACATCTCACCAAGTGATGATATTTCAGTGCAAAGAGAGCCTCGCAGAGATCCCTTGCAATGCTATTAGTCATGCTTCAGATTCTGAAAGAAATTTGATTCATACTTAAATTGATGTGGTGAAAAATAAAGATCAGGTATAAGAGGTTTGGCAGTGAGGGGTGTCGCGTAATGAGCAGCGTTTGATCTGGAGCAGGAGCATCCGTGTGTGTGTGTGTGTGTGTGTGTGTGTGTGTGTGCGTGGTGAGTGTCTCCCCCTCATTAGCACTCGAGGTCCTGCTGGTACCCAGGTGGCCCAATACAGACCTATTAAATCTCCATGGTGATGAAGTCAACAAAAGCACATCTCTTCTCTTCTCCATGCTTCCATTTCTTGAGCCGAGCAGAACCTGTTTCTATGTAAAATCATTCTTACATTATCTGTTGTAATATCATATCTTATACACAGTGTTGGGGAAAGTTACTTTTAAAAGTAATGCATTACAACATTGGGTTAATTTTTGTCACATGCTCGGCTTGTTTATTTGTTTTTTTAATAACAAAAATCCCCAAAGTTATGTTTTTGGCAAGTGTAAAGGCCCTTTCACACAAGAAGTGTGTAAGAAATGAATAAGCCTGAGGCTGAAGGAAGTGTCTCTGCACTCACTGCTGATTTCTCTCAGCATGCAGCTCTCAGTGAATAAATGGAAAAACAAAGTGACTTGCATTACTTATTTGAAAAAATAACTCAGATATTTCATTTTAATTCTAAAAGCATTACTTTACTAGTTACTTGAAAAAGTAATCCATGTCACTCCCAACACTACCTATAAGCCGTTTTAAAACATAAAAACTTTTAGAGAATGAATGAGTCACATAATAAATGTCATGGTAAAATATTATAGTCGTATTCTTCCTTAATATTTAGAATCATCTATAAGTAAGCTATTAAAATGATCTGAGCAGGACTATCTGAATGTTAGGAAAAACCACATACTGTATATGTGTGTGTGTGTGTGTGTGAGAGAGAGAGATTTCTTTACAGCCTTTAGAAAATATGTTGTGTATGGAATTAATTTTCTAGTATTTGCATGTAACTTGGATTTACTACATTTTGTTGTCACAGTCATGTGACCTATTTTCCTGGCGTCAGTTGCATCACTTCACTTCACAACTCCTCTCACGTGTGTAAAAGTGTCCACTGAATGCACACGTCAAATTCTCACTAGAAGTAATAGTTTTCACTGAGCAGAACGTTTTATGTGTAAAAGCATACTTTTTTAGCATACAAATGATTTTACACAGACACTTGTTCTTTTTATTTTATAAATGAAGACTGTAATGGCTCTGATTTCCAGGAACATATTCACCAAAGTCACTTTAGGAGGTGATTCGAGTATGACAATCAAACCAATGACCAAATGGTAACAGTGAGTCAGTTTAACCATATCAAATTGTAAACTAATGAAGTTTCCAATGTCACAAGATAAATGTCTCGTTTGATTCCTTCATGCAGCATGAGTTTAGTTGCCGTTTATTGCTCTCTGGTGTAATCTTCAGCTTGATTAGTCCTGCATTATAGCACTGGTTGTGTTCAGGTGTGTAGAGCAGTGCTCTTGAGTTTCAGGATTCAGGATCTGTAGTAGTCTGTTATTTGACATTAGAACATACAGACCTGTGCTGAAATACTGGGTCTAGATTAAAGTAAGTGTTGAAATGACCAGCAAAAATACATCACAATCTGCTTTTGTTACGATGGGCAGAATCGTTTTAAATGAAAATGAAGTTAAAATGGCCCTGTTTAAAGGTGCACGCAGTCATTTTGTGTGTGTTGCAGTTGTCAATATGGCAGTCTTGTGTTTATACTAAGCAATGCCAAAGTCATGCGTTCCGTTCGCAGAGAAACAAGAACTGATAAAAATGTAAATATTTGATGCAATACAAATCACTTCGGAAAAAAGTTTCTTACAGATGTGAAGGTTTTCAGCAATGATGAAAAAAAGAATTTAGATAAAAATTATAGAGTGAACCTTATTTAGTTGAAAATAATAATTACAAATGAAATCATTTTTACACATGCATTTAAAATGTCAATAAATCATAGAGACTGTTTTGAGTAAATCTCAGTCTTAAAGCACCAGTCTCAACGCAGGCAAAACATTTAGTCGCTCTCGCACTGTTCAATATCCCTCTTTGATAAGTAAACCGTCCATTAGAAGGCAGGAAGTGCCGTGCTGGAATATAAAGCTATGTGCATACATTTGAATATCAATGATTTGCAGAGAATCTGACACCATTAATGAGGGAGTCTAACAGATGGCACAGTTGTTAAGTGAATGTAGGGCAAATTCTCCAATCACATGGCATCATGAAGTCAGAGAGGCTGAGGACGTGTGGATGTGTTTGAGAGAGAGAAGGAGGAATCGTACTCCAGTAATGACAGAGAGGATCAGAGGAGTGTGGAGCGCTGATGGCTTTCACACTTCAGTATCTCAGGGCTCCTGCTGACAATCCATCCACAATACTGTAATAATGCTGAAATAGCCCATTAAGGTGCCTCTATCTGTGCCTCACTTCACTGATCAGACCGCACGTGTGTGTGTGTGTGTGAGGTCCTCCAGCTCCTCCGAACAGACTGAGATGTGACAAGTGCTAAAGTCTTGCTCGTGTCTAATTAGATCATGGCCTGCAGTGATGGCAGTAATGCAATATCTGAACCAGAGGCGAGAGACAAGAGAATAAAAGAGGAGCCAGATCCTTCTTTAAATGTAGAAATCTCATTGTCTTGTCACACTGTCTTTTCCTCATCCTGTGCGTGATTTTGTTTTCTGTGTCCAATACCAGTGTGACCTCTTTAGTATTTGAAGATAAGACACACTGGAACACAAAATGTACGTTTTTTTTTTACAATTACAAATAATATAGCATTTCTTAGTAATGCCATATAGGCCATTTCTAAAGCATAAAGGCATTCAAATAATGTTTTTTTTATTTTTTATTTATTTTTTTTTTTTTTGTATGGTAAAATATTTTAGTCCTGTCCTACCTTAATATTCAGAGCCATCAGTGACACTATCTGATCATCTGACCAGGTGAAACTAAGTGTTTGCCAAAACCTGTTAGCATTCCATACTTCAGCTTTAAAATTATTAAAAACATTTGTCATACAAATACATGTAGGTCAATGTATCAGTCCCATCTGGATTTTAAACATAAAATTCTGAAGTAAAAAGAAACATTAGTCCAATTATTTTTTTCTTTTCTTTTATTTGTTCTTTTCATTGTATGAATACTAATAATATAACATCTGGCCCTCATACCAGACGGGACCCAGCTAAGAATGATTATAATCACAACATACCTGTATTTAAATAGCGTATCAAATATTAATGTGTACAATTAAGCCTAGGGCTGAGCTGGCGTTTGCTTTAGGATTGACCCCTGGATATATGATACTTCAGAGGGACTTTTTCAGAACTGTGTGTTGAAGTTCTTCTGAAAGCAGCTGGTGTACGTGATTGGCCGAGGCAGGGCCTGTGTGACAGTTGCTGGGCGGAGCTTAGACGATTGCCTCTGTGGTTTATCTGCCGCTGGTAACTGCGCTCTCATAGGAGTGTCCTGTCTGCTTCTGACAAATCAACAGGAACGCAAGAAAACACTCACGTGAATGAAAGTCAGCACCGATTAACCTGCCCCTGCTTTCTGTACACACTTAGACAAGGAGGAGGTGGTAATCAGTGTCATTTATTGCAGTCCTCTCTCCAAAAGCGGTGGTTTATTTTTGCCAGAACTGGCAAATTGCTTTCCACCAAAAGGTGCTGTGCGCCTTAAGATATTACCCAATTAAGCCCCATTGCAGAGCAATTCGTACTGATTATACAGTGTGAAGGCCATTAAAGACTGAAAATCCTTGCAGTGACTTCCATTGTGAGTCAGAATAGCTTGATGTTACTATTATAGGTGAAGAAATTGCTTCTTGAGAGCTATGCTGTCAGTCAGATGGGCTGCATTAGTGCTCTACTTTAAGGACATGTCCACACGTACACGGGTATTTTTATAAACGGAGTATTTTCTTCTGTTAAAAAAAAAAAAAAAACGTCCACATGAAAACACAAATGCATGCGATGAAGCACTGGAAAGAGCATGCCAAGCCAACAGCTGGTGATATAACCTCACAACAAATAGTCAAACCATGTAAAAAAAGATGAAGTTTTTATTTTTAATACCCATGTTCATGTGGACAGGGCATAAGACTATCACTATTGATGTATATATACTGTTTTAAATGCTGTGTATTTGTTCTCTGTAGTTGAGACCAGTATATCATAGAGATCTGGGGTCTTATACATCGGGACTAAACAACAATCACTCCCATTTTCTTCTGAATAATGCACATTCTTACATGCAGTGTTACACACATCGGGAAATGCTGCCACCGGAGCCAGGAATCATCCATCTGTTTGTTTGCCCTTGTGCTTTATAGAAATATAACAAAG
The DNA here is from genome assembly GCF_963082965.1 of Carassius carassius. NCBI lineage: Eukaryota > Metazoa > Chordata > Actinopteri > Cypriniformes > Cyprinidae > Carassius > Carassius carassius. The sequence continues at coordinate 685,528 of NC_081769.1, read as the reverse complement.
CACCTCTTGTTGAATATGTCTCTTTCATGGTCTGCATTCTCAATCTGTAATCAGAGAGACTGAAGGTTACATGCTTTATTTTATGGCACCATAGGAGCTTCAGTGGAACTATATTCTTTGGTGGATATAATGACATATAATTGTGCCGCCACACAGTCAGGGTTTTGTACAAGGCATTTAATGATTAAAACATAGTCTTTGTTGTTACTTTGATCATTGTTGCATTTCAAGGCTTCCATCTATTTAGAAATCGTGTCTTTGTTGGTTTGTCATAGTGTAATCTTGTGGTTTTGCTGTGAAATGGAAAGCTGGTAAATGTCATGTCCGTGAGGTCAGTCGTGGCTGAAGGCGTCAGTTTGGTTGAACTCTGTCTTCATGTGTTGTAGATGACAGCGTGACACTCGTGTGTTTATGATGCCACGGTAATTAAAAGTGCTTGTTATTCTGGATGTCAGTGTGTTAAAAGCTGCTTTTGTGTTTTGTGTTTGTTTGAAAAGGCATTTCTGCATGTTTGTAAAGTTGCTCATGATTTCAGTTCAATAGCATTTATTCTGTTTGTGTCACTAACACTGTACTTGTAACTGCATTAATGCCATCAGAAGAAAAGCAGATCAAACTAGACGATGAATTTTTCATTTTCTTTCCAGTCTCTGTGATCCTCTGGTCTGTAGATACAGCTCTGGTCTCTCTTTGCACACTTTGCATAATAAGTAGAATTCATTATGATTTCAAACCAAATTACAACCTTTAAAAAAAAAACCTTCCATATCAAAAGCCTCAGCATTTTCGTGTAATGTCACCAATGTCATGCTAATGTTAATGTTAGTTGAGGTGAGGTTATAAGTTTACACACACCTTGAAGAATATGTATGTTTAAGCTGAATTGAATTTTCACCCTATAGAACAAATGTTCAAATATAGTTCAATAAGACAAAATAATAACCAAATTCACCCACACACAAGTAAATAAAATGCAAGTGCAGTGCAACTCCAGAGTGTAAAAGTGAGAATGTGTTATTAAACGTGCAGTAAGGAATTTTTGGCCACCAGGGGTCACTCAATCAAAACAATAACATGAGACGTACTTTGATGACGTCGGGAAAGAGCGTAGGCTCATGGGAGTTGTTGTTCATTGGAACACGCGCTCTGTCGCTCCCCACATTCCTCACTCATTTTAACGGAGGCCGGCGACACACTGGATGCGTGGCGTGTCAGTTTTTAATTCGGCTCCCATGTTAATAGGTTAGAGCTTGCAGACTGCCTGTGTGAGCCGCGTGTCTCAGGCGCGGCTCGAGCTGCGCGGAAAACGCGTGCATGCTAGAAATAGAACCGACGCCTATTTATCACGCGACAGGCAAGCGTGTTGGAAGCTTTTCCAGGCAAAATATAATAGGAAAATATGTTTATATGTAATTTTGTACACAAATACATATTAATTCATGACATTTTGATGTTTGAAAGTCTATAGGTTGACATAAATTCAGATACAAATGTAATTTAAAAAATAAATAAATAATTATCGATTTTCAAATATTGCACCTGTCAAACATAAGTCTATTTTGCCGTCAATACTGTTGACGGTGTCCTTTATCAGTAGGCTTTATATTTATGTTCAACATGAAGTATAGATATTGTTGTCATGAGGACAAGAGCCTGGTCTGTCGGCGGTCTCCCTCTATGTCACCTACAGCAGCAGCAGAGACGCCACGCAGCCAGTGTGTCACCGGCCTTAGTATTTTGACAATCACGTATTTTCGAACGGAGAGATATATGAATTATCAGACCCCTATCAAATCAATATTCCATCTAGCTAGTAGTAATATATGTTAAAAAAAAACACGGTTGCCTTTCGTTAATAATTATAATTACGTTTATACTATGATATTGAACAAGATAGTGAACTGCATTTGAAGCTACTTTATCCAGCTAGATATAGAACACATGTAGATTTACATTATACTCTACATGAGAGCTAGTCCATCTGCGTTTTACACAAGACATCATCGTTTCACAAAAAATACGGATAGATATAGTTAGCTGAATGGATGCATACCTGTTTATTAGAATGCAAGCATCTCTCTGTAGTTTCAGCTGGTCACGAAGCTCTCTCTATCTTGGAAATGCAACTCCAATATTTATCCGTGTCTCGTTTCTTCTTCGTCCCAAAACCTTCTCAGGTCATTTATTTCACCCGTACGTTTGCGCTTCACAGAACGTGCAGGCAAAGCATAATCGTGATCCATAACTAAGTTATTGATTGAGGTATAAATACGAATATAAACAATATAAATATAAAATATAATAGTCTCGACCAAGGCTAGCTACTACTTTTTCTTCTTCGTCTCGTCTTTGCTTCTGTTCACCTTTGTATTTGGCGGATCCGCCGGGTTCCGCAGGAAGTTAGATAAAATAGAGGGGTCAAAGTTTATATGACGCCATAGACGGGCGACAAAACGGAAATAAAGAAACGTGCCGTGTCTTCTAATTAAACTATAATTTTCTCCGGATTTTAAAGTTCGTGGCAACTGTCAGGATAATGTAAATACACAACAAAAAAAATATATAACATAGATATAGTGATATCTGCTATTTTTAAAGCAGAAAAATTACATATTGTGCCTTTAATCTGTCGTACATGTTTCATACATGCTCTGTGTCGATGAGGTTATGAATGTGATTGGTTGCCTCTGGAGCTGCACATGTTCTGTCCTCATTTGCATAAGAGCAAAATCATCTAATGCTGGTGATGCCAGGTGCGCGTGTACCAATCGCATTTGCACATTTATTGCCATATTCTGATGTTTGGCTCGATCACGTCTGCTGTAATTGATCTGCACCAGATTTGTTATGTGTCCCGTGATGTAAGACTGAAGTGCAGAATTCATGACCGATCTCTTGCTCTCACGTCGTTTGCTTGGTAACATTAAGAAAGAAAAACAATTATATATATATATATGCAGATTTCAGTTTCTCTCATATCCATATCTGGCTGTGAAATTAAAAGCCTGGATTCTCCACTTCAGCAGGCCTTAACTACACCAGATAAAGAGGTTTATTCCTCTCTACATTCTGAAGGCTTTTACTGAGGGGTTTGTTCGTATTTCATTCACACTGATTTATACAGCATTTCACTCCTAAAAATCATAGTGAAAATGTGTTTGTTTTCTGTCTGTTGATAATATCTTCTGATTTATGGAGCGATGAAAAAAGAGAAATCCAAAATCTCCTCTGGAAAAACCCTTTAACTCAAAAAAAAAAAAATTGACAGGTTATTATAAATAATGAAAATCATAAAGCATCTTTGAACTAAATGTTAGCCTATTTTAGCTAGTTATCAAAATAACATTTCGTTAGCCTCATAATTACCTATAATAATTGCCTAAGTCATTTTTTGGCCAAATTGAGATATCTGCCTAACTTTACTGTCCTACCACTGCTGCATCGTCCTGCCTTTCTGCCTATGTCCTTAGCCAATCACAACACTTATTAGAATCCAAAAACACTATCTGCCTATCAAAAACACTATCAAAGAGATGACTTAGGCAGATAGTGTTTTTGGATTCTAATAATTCTAATTTTAATAATTCTAATTCTAATTTTGATACAAACAAAATGGCAGAAAACATGGGAAGACAGACTACTGACTGAAGAGCATAGAACAGATATCTTCAACAATTTCTGGTCCATGCCTTTCTGGGAGACACGCAAGCTGTATATCAAGACTCTAGTCAAAAATGTGCACATAAAACAGAAGAAAGGTGGTGTTGCATCAAGGAGAACAACGTCCCTATTATACCACCTGAAACTGGCAGATAGACGTAAACTACCTGTGTGTAAGAATCTTTTCTGTTCAACACTTGGCATCGCCCCCAGAACCATCTGATCATGGTTAAAATCCAAAACTGATCCGTGTAAACCCAAGATCAACAAGACTGGCCCATGTGTGCCCATATCAGATGTTGACCAGACCTTCCTGAAAGAATGGCTCTCTGGACTGCCTAGAGTCCCATCCCATTACTGCCGTCAGGTTCCCTCCTATCAGGAAAAGAAGTTCCTGGAGCCGGGAACAGTTCTAAGTGATCTTCACAAGGAATATCAGAAAGCTGCTGGTGAAAATGGAGCGTGTGCTGTGAGTGAGACATATTTTCGAAATGTGTTCAGGGAGCAGAATTACTCCGTGTTCATACCATAAAAAGACCAGTGTGATGTATGTGTGAGCACCAAGGTAGGAAATACAGATCAGGATACCCTTACTACTCACTTGAAATTAAAGGCTCAGGCTCAAGCTGAAAAAGCTAAGGATAAAAAGGAATCCAGTGACAAACTTTCAGTGTGGACAATGGACCTTCAATGCGTTCTTCTGTGCCCCAAGACGAAAGCAAGTACAATGTATTACAAAACTAAATTACAGATGCACAACTTTACTTGCTTCAACATGAACAACAAAGATGGATATTGTTACGCTTGGGAAGAGCATGAAGGCTCCCTCAGCAGTGAGGTTTTTGCCCATCTGCAGTCCATACACTTCGAATCAATCCTAGAGGCCAACGGAAACATTGAGAAAGTCATTGTCTGGAGTGATGGCTGTGGATATCAAAATCGGTGTGGTGCCATCAGCAACACTTACCTTCATCTGGCCATGAAGCATGGTGTCACCATAGAGCAAAAGTTTCTGGTTGCTGGCCACACACAAATGGAGTGTGACTCCATGCATAGCCTCATTGAGCGGCGCATCGTCAAAGATATTCACACTCCACGTAATTACATTGTCATCTTTGAGACTGCACGAATACATCCATCCCCATACAAGGTGACCCAGCTATACCACAATGACTTCATGAAGTTATCTGGGGCCTACGTCACCAATACTCGACCAGGTAAAAAAGTTGGTGACCCCACAATCCATGGCCTCCGGGCTCTCCAGTACTTGGCTGATGGTCGAATCTGGTACAAGTTGGATTTTGAGTCTGAATGGGAGGACCTGCCTCAGCGAATCAACATCCCCAAAGAACCATTCCACTGGGTCCCACTCTTTCCTGCCCAACTGCCAATTACTCTCAGGAAATTCAATGACTTGCAGGCAATGAAACCAGTACTACCGAGAGTAGCCCACCAGTATTATGACAACCTCCCTCATCAATAGACAGTGTGAAAATGAGTGTGCACAACACCTGAGTGGAACTTGGTGGGAAAGAAAAACAGTGGTTAAGGTTAAACATTAAGAAACTTGGTTAGGGTTGACAAGTTACACATCTTGGTTATATTTAGGAGAATAAAAAAACTTTGGTTATGTTTGCACAGCACCTAAGTGGAACTTCGATTAAGGTTGGAAAAGGAAAACAGTGGTTAAGGTTAGACATTAATAAGAAACAACTTGGTTAGGGTTCACAAGTTACACATCTTGGTTATATTTAGGAGAGTAAAACAACTTTTGTTATGTTATGTTTGCATTTTTTATGTAAGAGAAAAAATTAATATTAGGCAATTGATGATGGATCTTTTTCTTTTTGCATACTTCTTCACACATCTGGTTGAATGTACTGTTATAATATAAATAAAAAATAACAATGTGATTTCTAAAAAAATTTGTTTTTTTCTTGTTTACCAAAAACATTGAAATATGACTTTTATGGCAATTATGCTATGAGGCTAACGATTTCTCATTTTCATGTAACTTGATGTAACTTCACAAAATGATTAGTACACCAGTGTTTTCAGCAGCTATAAAATGGTTTAATAGGCATGTTAATAAGCAACTAGATAGTATTTATTATAATATGTGAACTGTGTTTATTTAAGAGTTTCTAGCTGTCTTCACATTGGAACAGGAGTGAAGAGAAGCAGTGTTTAATTAACAGAGGTCACCCTCCCATCCACCGCTTTAATGAAGGCAGCCTTTAAAATGCTGTATTTAATTTGATTTAGCATTTTTATGAGACGAGCCCTTCGCTCAATCACATTTAACTGTTTATTGTTACATTAGCGCTCCTGCTTACAGTCAGGCTTTTGGACTACAGTTAATAAATGTGAAACATTTCCATAAAATATTCAAAGAAGCCCATTATTGCTACGCCGGCTCATCTCCGCTGCTAAACTTCAATCAGTTTTGCATTTGAAACGCATTAAATGCCTGGGTAAAACGCTATCATCTGCACAGCAATATTTTTATAGCCGCTATTGGGGAAAGCTTGAATTTATATGAGGTGCATTAATTCTGCTGTTTAATTATTCTGAGCGTATTGATTTCACACACAATCTTTGGATTTATTACTCATTAAGTATTTAAAACACTCGTGTAATTTTCTTGTTTACTAGCGAGTACGACGGTATGACTGTAAATCTCACAAAAATAATTACAAAGAAGCGTAGAAAGCTAATGGTCATTTTAACAGCAACTCATTAATTCATGAGAGGTTTTAATAAGAGTGTGATGCACATACATGCTCGATTAAGATCTGAGACTGAATTTACTATATGACTATCTGAAATTTAGTCTATAATGTTGATTTCATCAGTAAAACCATTGATTGTTCATCCATTTGGATGATATATCTTTATATTATTAAATATGAATTTCTTGATTTATTGTTTGTCCTTTTTCTGTCTTTATTAATAGTTTGGAAACACAGAGTGTGAAGCAATGAAAGCCATCTTATTTTGTATTTGTAACTGAATGTGAATCCTGACCCATGAATGGTGCTGAGGTCTCGTGTGTGTGTGTGTGTGTGTGTGTGC